>NC_091979.1:331463891-331706840 GCF_044704955.1 Pristiophorus japonicus | reverse complement strand
CCTTTGTCTTCTCTCTGTCTGAGCTCCGGCTCTCATTCACTTTACTCCGACCCACCAATGGGAGGCTGCCAAGCTGTGGCAGGGCTCGAGAGATCCAATGTCCTCGGTCTCAGTTGTTGCATCTCCAGAACCCCCCCCGGCCCCTAAACCCCCCAATAAATCCCAGCCCACACACCACACAGCTCACACTGCCCACAGCTCAGGATCCACATCGAATTATTCCAGGTCAGTCACTACTTCTCCGGCTCCGAGTGTCCTCCCTCACTCCTGCTCATCCCTCAACCTCCTCTCCCTCCCTCTCCACCCTCCACCCTCCGCTCCCTCCCTCGCTCCCGCTCCATTCCCCACCCTCCGCTCCCTCCCTCTCCACCCTCCACCCTCTGCTCCCTCCCTCGCTCCCGCTCCATTCCCCACCCTCCTCTCCCTCCCTCTCCACCCTCCACCCTCCGCTCCCTCCCTCGCTCCCGCTCCATGCTCCCCTCCTTTCCCTCCCTCTCCACCATCCACCGTCCGCTCCCGCTCCATTCCCCACCCACCCCTCCCTCCCTCGCTCCCTCCCCATTCTCCCCTCTCTCCCTCCCTCTCCACCCTCCACCCTCCCCTCCCTCCCTCCCTCCCTCTCCATCCTCCACCCTCCCCTTCCTCCCTCCACCCTCCGCTCCCTCCCTCGCTCCCTCCTCCATCCTCTCCTCCTCTCCCTCCCTCGCTCCCTCTCCACCCTCCGCTCCCTCCCTCGCTCCCTCTCCACCCTCCACCCTCCCCTCCTCTCCCTCCCTCTCCATCCTCCCCTCCTCTCCCTCCCTCTCCACCCTCCCCTCCCTCCCTCGCTCCCTCTCCATCCTCCCCTCCCACCCTCCCTCGCACCCGCTCCATTCCCCACCCTCCCCTCCCTCCCTCGCTCCCTCTCCACCCTCCACCCTCCCCTCCTCTCCCTCCCTCTCCATCCTCCCTCCTCTCCCTCCCTCTCCACCCTCCCCTCCCTCCCTCGCTCCCTCTCCATCCTCCCCTCCCACCCTCCCTCGCACCCGCTCCATTCCCCACCCTCCCCTCCCTCCCTCGCTCCCTCTCCATCCTCCACCCTCCCTCCCTCCCTCGCTCCCTCTCCATCCTCCACCCTCCGCTCCCTCCCTCGCTCCCTCTCCACCCTCCACCCTCCGCTCCCTCCCTCACTCCTGCTCATCCCTCAACCTCCTCTCCCTCCCTCTCCACCCTCCACCCTCCACTCCCTCCCTCGCTCCCTCTCCATCCTCCCCTCCCTCTCTCGCTCCCTCTCCATCCTCCCCTCCTTCCCTCACTCCCGCTCCATTCCCCACCCACCCCTCCCTCCCTCGCTCCCTCCCCATTCTCCCCTCTCTCCCTCCCTCTCCACCCTCCACCCTCCCCTCCCTCCCTCCCTCCCTCTCCATCCTCCACCCTCCCCTTCCTCCCTCCACCCTCCGCTCCCTCCCTCGCTCCCTCTCCATCCTCTCCTCCTCTCCCTCCCTCGCTCCCTCTCCACCCTCCGCTCCCTCCCTCGCTCCCTCTCCACCCTCCACCCTCCCCTCCTCTCCCTCCCTCTCCATCCTCCCCTCCTCTCCCTCCCTCTCCACCCTCCCCTCCCTCCCTCGCTCCCTCTCCATCCTCCCCTCCCACCCTCCCTCGCACCCGCTCCATTCCCCACCCTCCCCTCCCTCCCTCGCTCCCTCTCCACCCTCCACCCTCCCCTCCTCTCCCTCCCTCTCCATCCTCCCCTCCTCTCCCTCCCTCTCCACCCTCCCCTCCCTCCCTCGCTCCCTCTCCATCCTCCCCTCCCACCCTCCCTCGCACCCGCTCCATTCCCCACCCTCCCCTCCCTCCCTCGCTCCCTCTCCATCCTCCACCCTCCCCTCCCTCCCTCGCTCCCTCTCCATCCTCCACCCTCCGCTCCCTCCCTCGCTCCCTCTCCACCCTCCACCCTCCGCTCCCTCCCTCACTCCTGCTCATCCCTCAACCTCCTCTCCCTCCCTCTCCACCCTCCACCCTCCACTCCCTCCCTCGCTCCCTCTCCATCCTCCCCTCCCTCTCTCGCTCCCTCTCCATCCTCCCCTCCTTCCCTCACTCCCGCTCCATTCCCCACCCTCCCCTCCCTCCCTCGCTCCCTCTCCATCCTCCACCCTCCCCTCCCTCCCTCTCGCTCACTCTCCACCCTCCACCCTCCCCTCCCTCCCTCGCTCCCGCTCCATTCCCCACCCTCCCCTTCCTCCCTCACTCCCTCTCCACCCTCCACTCCCTCCCTCACTCCCGCTCCATTCCCCACCCTCCCCTCGCTCCCTCTCCACCCGCCCCTCCCTCCCTCGCTCCCTCTCCATCCTCCCCTCCCACCCTCGCTCCCTCTCCATCCTCCACCCTCCCCTCCCTCCCTCGCTCCCTCTCCATTCCCCACCCTCGCTCCCTCTCCATTCCCCACACTACCCTCCCTCCCTCACTCCCGCTCCATTCCCCACCCGCCCCTCCCTCCCTCGCTCCCTCTCCATCCTCCCCTCCCACCCTCGCTCCCTCTCCATTCCCCACCCTCCCCTCCCTCCCTCCCTCCCTCTCCATCCTCCACCCTCCCCTTCCTCCCTCGCTCTCTCTCCATCCTCCACCCTCCGCTCCCTCCCTCGCTCCCTCTCCATCCTCTCCTCCTCTCCCTCCCTCTCCACCCTCCGCTCCCTCCCTCGCTCCCTCTCCACCCTCCACCCTCCCCTCCTCTCCCTCCCTCTCCATCCTCCCCTCCTCTCCCTCCCTCTCCACCCTCACCTCCCTCCCTCGCTCCCTCTCCATCTTCCCCTCCCACCCTCCCTCGCACCCGCTCCATTCCCCACCCTCCCCTCCCTCCCTCGCTCCCTCTCCATCCTCCACCCTCCCCTCCCTCCCTCGCTCCCTCTCCATCCTCCACCCTCCGCTCCCTCCCTCGCTCCCTCTCCACCCTCCACCCTCCGCTCCCTCCCTCACTCCTGCTCATCCCTCAACCTCCTCTCCCTCCCTCTCCACCCTCCACCCTCCACTCCCTCCCTCGCTCCCTCTCCATCCTCCCCTCCCTCTCTCGCTCCCTCTCCATCCTCCCCTCCTTCCCTCACTCCCGCTCCATTCCCCACCCTCCCCTCCCTCCCTCGCTCCCGCTCCATTCTCCACCCTCCCCTCCCTCCCTCTCGCTCACTCTCCACCCTCCACTCCCTCCCTCACTCCCGCTCCATTCCCCACCCTCCCCTCGCTCCCTCTCCACCCGCCCCTCCCTCCCTCGCTCCCTCTCCATCCTCCCCTCCCACCCTCGCTCCCTCTCCATCCTCCACCCTCCCCTCCCTCCGTCGCTCCCTCTCCATTCCCCACCCTCGCTCCCTCTCCATTCCCCACACTACCCTCCCTCCCTCGCTCCCGCTCCATTCCCCACCCGCCCCTCCCTCCCTCGCTCCCTCTCCATCCTCCCCTCCCACCCTCGCTCCCTCTCCATTCCCCACCCTCCCCTCCCTCCCTCCCTCCCTCTCCATCCTCCACCCTCCCCTTCCTCCCTCGCTCTCTCTCCATCCTCCACCCTCCGCTCCCTCCCTCGCTCCCTCTCCATCCTCTCCTCCTCTCCCTCCCTCTCCACCCTCCGCTCCCTCCCTCGCTCCCTCTCCACCCTCCACCCTCCCCTCCTCTCCCTCCCTCTCCATCCTCCCCTCCTCTCCCTCCCTCTCCACCCTCCCCTCCCTCCCTCGCTCCCTCTCCATCCTCCCCTCCCACCCTCCCTCGCACCCGCTCCATTCCCCACCCTCCCCTCCCTCCCTCGCTCCCTCTCCATCCTCCACCCTCCCCTCCCTCCCTCGCTCCCTCTCCATCCTCCACCCTCCGCTCCCTCCCTCGCTCCCTCTCCACCCTCCACCCTCCGCTCCCTCCCTCACTCCTGCTCATCCCTCAACCTCCTCTCCCTCCCTCTCCACCCTCCACCCTCCACTCCCTCCCTCGCTCCCTCTCCATCCTCCCCTCCCTCCCTCACTCCCGCTCCATTCCCCACCCTCCCCTCCCTCCCTCGCTCCCTCTCCATCCTCCACCCTCCCCTCCCTCCCTCTCGCTCACTCTCCACCCTCCACCCTCCCCTCCCTCCCTCGCTCCCGCTCCATTCCCCACCCTCCCCTTCCTCCCTCACTCCCTCTCCACCCTCCACTCCCTCCCTCACTCCCGCTCCATTCCCCACCCTCCCCTCGCTCCCTCTCCACCCGCCCCTCCCTCCCTCGCTCCCTCTCCATCCTCCCCTCCCACCCTCGCTCCCTCTCCATCCTCCACCCTCCCCTCCCTCCCTCGCTCCCTCTCCATTCCCCACCCTCGCTCCCTCTCCATTCCCCACACTACCCTCCCTCCCTCGCTCCCGCTCCATTCCCCACCCTCCCCTCCCTCCCTCTCCATTCTCCCCTCCCTCCCTCTCCATTCCCCACCCTCCCCTCCCTCCCTCCCTCCCTCTCCATCCTCCACCCTCCCCTCCCTCCCTCGCTCCCTCTCCACCCTCCACCCTCCCCTCCCTCCCTCTCCACCCTCCACCCTCCGCTCCCTCACTCGCTCCCGCTCCATTCCCCACCCTTCCCTCCCCTCCCTCTCTCGCTCCCTCTCCACCCTCCACTCTCCGCTCCCTCCCTCGCTCCCGCTCCATTCCCCACCCTCCCCTCCCTCTCTCGCTCCCTTGCTCCCTCACTCCCTCTCTCTCCCTCCCTCGCTCCCTCTCCATTCCCCACACTACCATCCCTCGCTCGCTCCCTCTCCATTCCCCACCCTCCCCTCCCTCTCGCTCACTCTCCATCCTCCCCTCCCTGCCTCGCTCCATTCCCCACCCTCCCCTCCCTCTCTCGCTCCATTCCCCATCCTCCCCTACCTCCCTCGCTCCCTTGCTCCCTCACTCCCTCTCTCTCCCTCCCTCGCTCCCTCTCCATTCCCCACACTACCCTCCCTCGCTCGCTCCCTCTCCATTCCCCACCCTATCCTCCCTCCCTCGCTCCATCTCCATTCCCCACACTCCCCTCCCTCCCTCTCGCTCCCTCTCCATCCTCCACCCTCGCCTTCCTCCCTCTCGCTCCTTCTCCATCCTCCACCCTCCCCTCCCTCCCTCCCTCCCTCCCTCACCTTCCCCTCCCTCCCTCGCTCCCTCTCCATTCTCCCTCTCACTCCAGCACCCTCCACTCCCTCTTTCCCTCCCTCTCCCTCCTTCACGCTCCCCTCCCTCCCTCGCTCCCCCTCCTCTCCCTCCATCACACCCTCCCTCCCTCCCAATCCCTCAACTTCCATTCCCTCCCTCTTCCTCACTCCCTCCATCTCCATCGCTCCCTGGCGCTCTTCCCTCTCCATTCCTCAATCTCCCCTTCCTCCAAGCCCCTTCATCATTCTCTCCATTCTCCTTCACTCTCTCTCCTTCTCCCTCCATCTCGATCACTCTCACAATTACTCATTGACTATCTGTTCCCCTCACCCATCCTATTCCTCTCTCCGCCTTTCCCACCCTCACCCTCTCTGTCTCGCTCACTCCATCCACAGCCGGCTCTCTTCCTCTTCTCATTTATTTCTGATGCAATTACAAGCTCATCATCTTCGAAAGACACTGACTCTCACGGGGGTACAGTCCCACACACATTGACTCTCAGTGGGGTACAGTCCCACACACACTGATTCTCACTGGGGTACAGTCCCACACACATTGAATCTCACTGGGGTACAGTCCCACACACACTGACTCTCATTGGGTATGGCTCCCACACACATTGACTCTCACTGGGGTACAGTCCCACACATACTGACATTCACTGGGGTATAGTCCCACACACACTGACTCTCACTGGGGTACGGGTCCCACACACACTGACTCTCACTGGTGTACAGTCCCACACACACTCACTGGGGTACAGTCCCACACACATTGACTCTCACTGGGCTACAGTCCCCCACACACTGATTCTCACTGAGGTACGGGACCCACACACATTGTCTCTCATTTGGGTACAGGTCCCACACACACTGACTCTCACTGGGGTACGGGTCCCACACACACTGACTCTCACTGGGTTACGGGTCCCACTCACAATGACTCTCACTGGGGTACAGTCCCACACACACGGACTCTCACTGAGGTACGGGTCCCACACACACTGACTCTCACTGGGGTACCGTCACACACACTGACTCTCACTGGGGTACAGTCCCACACACACGGACTCTCACTGAGGTACGGGTCCCACACACACTGACTCTCACTGGGGTACAGTCCCACACACTGACTCTCACTGGGGTACAGTCCCACACACACTGACTCTCACTGGGTTACGGGTCCCACTCACAATGACTCTCACTGGGGTACAGTCCCACACACACTGATTCTCACTGGGTACGGGTCCCACACACACTGACTCTCACTGGGGTACAGTCCCACACAAACTAACTCACACTGGGGTACGGGTCCCACACACACATACTCTCACTGGGTACGGGTCCCACACACAGTGACTCTCACTGGGGTACAGTCCCACACACACTGACTCTCACTGGGGTACCGTCACACACACTGACTCTCACTGGGGTACAGTCCCACAGACACTGACTCTCACTGGGGTAAGGTTCCCATACACACTGACTCTCACTGGGGTACAGTCCCACACACACTGACTCTCACTGGGGTACGGGTCCCACACACACTGACTCTCACTGGGTACGGGTCCCACACACACTGACTCTCACTGGTGTACAGTCACAATCACACTGACTCTCACTCGTGTACAGTCCCACACAAACTAACGCTCACTGGGGTACAGTCCCACACACACATACTCTCACTGGGTTACGGGTCCCACACACACTGACACTCAAGGGGTACAGTCCCACACACACTGATTCTCACTGGGGTACGGGACCCACACACATTGTCTCTCATTTGGGTACGGATCCCACACACACTGGCTCTCACTGGGGTACGGGTCCCACACACACTGACTCTCACTGGGTTAAGGGTCCCATTCACAATGACTCTCACTGGGGTACGGGTCCATCACACACTGACTCTCACTGGGGTACAGGACCCACACATTGACTCTCACTGGGGTACGGGTCGCACACACACTGACTCTCACTGGGGTACAGTCCCACACACACTGACTCTCACTGGGGTACCGTCCCACACACACTGACTCTCACTGGGGTATGGGTCCATCACACACTGACTCTCACTGGGGTACAGGACCCACACACTGACTCTCACTGGGGTACAGTCCTACAGACACTGACTCTCACTGGGGTAAGGTTCCCATACACACTGACCCTCACTGGTGTACAGTCACACACACACTGACTCTCACTGCGGTAAGGTTCCCACACACACTGATTCTCACTGAGGTACGGGTCCCACACACACTGACTCTCACTGTGGTACAGTCCCACACACACTGACTCTCACTGGGGTACAGTCCTACAGACACTGACTCTCACTGGGGTAAGGTTCCCATACACACTGACCCTCACTGGTGTAAGGTTCCCAGACACACTGACTCTTACTGGGGTACAGTCCCACACATACTGACTCTCACTGGGGTACAGGTCCCACACACACTGACTCTCACTGGTGTAAGGTTCCCAGACACACTGACTCTTACTGGGGTACAGTCCCACACATACTGACTCTCACTGGGGTACAGGTCCCACACACACTGACTCTCACTGGTGCACATTCCCACACACACTGACTCTCACTGAGGTTTGGGTCCCACACACACTGACTCTCACTGGGGTACAGTCCCACACACACTGACTCTCACTGGGGTACAGTCCCACAGACACTGACTCTCACTGGGGTACAGTCCCACAGACACTGACTCTCACTGGGGTACGGGTCCCACACACACTGACTCTCAATGGGGTACAGTCCTACACACACTGACTCTCACTGTGGTACAGTCCCACAGACACTGACTCTCACTGGGGTACAGTCCCACAGACACTGACTCTCACTGGGGTACGGGTCCCACACACACTGACTCTCAATGGGGTACAGTCCCATACACACTGACTCTCACTGGGGTACCGTCCCACACACACTGACTCTCACTGGGGTACCGTCCCACACACACTGACTCTCACTGGGGTACAGTCCCACACACACTGACTCTCACTGGTGTACAGTCCCACACAAACTAACTCTCACTGGGGTACAGTCCCACACACACATACTCTCACTGGGTTACGGGTCCCACACACACTGACTCTCACTGGGGTACAGTCCCACACACACTCACTGGGCTACAGTCCCCCACACACTGATTCTCACTGGGATACGGGACCCACACACATTGTCTCTCATTTGGGTACGGGTCCCACACACACTGGCTCTCACTGGGGTACGGGTCCATCACACACTGACTCTCACTGGGGTACACGACCCACACACTGACTCTCACTGGGGTACCAATCCCACACACATTGTCTGTCACTTAGATACAGTCCCACACCAACTGACTCTCACTGGGCTACAGTCCCCCACACAGTGACTCTAACTGGGGTACAGTCCCACACACACTGACTCTCACTGGGGTACAGTCCCACACACACTGACTCTCACTGGGGTACAGTCCCACACACACTGACTCTCACTGGTGTACAGTCCCACACACATTGACTCTCACTGGGCTACAGTCCCCCACACACTGATTCTCACTGGGATACGGGACCCACACACACAGTCTCTCATTTGGGTACGGGTCCCACACACACTGGCTCTCACTGGGTTACGGGTCCCATTCACAATGACTCTCACTGGGGTACGGGTCCATCACACACTGACTCTCACTGGGGTACAGGACCCACACACTGACTCTCACTGGGGTACGGGTCCCACTCACAATGACTATCACTGGGGTACAGTCCCACACACACTGATTCTCACTGGGATACGGGACCCACACACATTGTCTCTCATTTGGGTACGGGTCCCACAAACACTGGCTCTCACTGGGGTATGGGTCCATCACACACTGACTCTCACTGGGGTACAGGACCCACACACTGACTCTCACTGGGGTACAGTCCCACACACACTGACTCTCACTGGGGTACAGTCCCACACACAGTGACTGTCACTGGGGTACGGGTCCCACACACTGACTCTCACTGGGGTAAGGTTCCCATACACACTCACCCTCACTGGGGTACAGTCCCACACACACTGACTCTCACTGGTGTACAGTCACACACACACTGACTCTCACTGGGGTACAGTCCCACACACACTGACTCTCACTGGGGTACAGTCCCACACACGCATACTCTCACTGGGGTACGGGTCCCACACACACTGACTCTCACAGGGGTACAGTCACACACACACTGAATCTCACTGGGGTACGGGTCCCACACACACTGACTCTCACTGGGTACGGGTCCCACAAACACTGACTCTCACTGGTGTACTGTCCCACACACACTGACTCTCACTGGTGTACAGTCCCACACAAACTAACTCTCACTGGGGTACAGTCCCACAGACACATACTCTCACTGGGTTACGGGTCCCACACACACTGACTCTCACTGGGGTACAGTCCCACACACACTGACTCTCACTGGGGTACAGTCCCACACACACTGACTCTCACTAGGGTACGGGTCCCACACACACTGACTCTCACTGTTGTACAGTCCCACACACATTGACTCTCACTGGGCTACAGTCCCCCACACACTGATTCTCACTGGGATACGGGATCCACACACTTTGTCTCTCATTTGGGTACGGGTCCCACACACACTGGCTCTCACTGGGTTACGGGTCCCATTCACAATGACTCTCACTGGGGTACGGGTCCATCACACACTGACTCTCACTGGGGTACAGGACCCACACACTGACTCTCACTGGGGTACGGGTCCCACTCACAATGACTATCACTGGGGTACAGTCCCACACACACTGATTCTCACTGGGATACGGGACCCACACACATTGTCTCTCATTTGGGTACGGGTCCCACACACACTGGCTCTCACTGGGGTATGGGTCCATCACACACTGACTCTCACTGGGGTACAGGACCCACACACTGACTCTCACTGGGGTACAGTCCTACACGCACTGACTCTCACTGGGGTAAGGTTCCCATACACACTGACCCTCACTGGTGTACAGTCACACACACACTGACTCTCACTGCGGTAAGGTTCCCACACACACTGATTCTCACTGAGGTACGGGTCCCACACACACTGACTCTCACTGTGGTACAGTCCCACACACACTGACTCTCACTGGGGTACAGTCCTACAGACACTGACTCTCACTGGGGTAAGGTTCCCATAAACACTGACTCTTACTGGGGTACAGTCCCACACATACTGACTCTCACTGGAGTACAGGTCCCACACACACTGACTCTCACTGGTGCACATTCCCACACACACTGACTCTAACTGAGGTTTGGGTCCCACACACACTGACTCTCACTGGGGTACAGTCCCACACACACTGACTCTCACTGGGGTACAGTCCCACAGACACTGACTCTCACTGGGGTACAGTCCCACAGACACTGACTCTCACTGGGGTACGGGTCCCACACACACTGACTCTCAATGGGGTACAGTCCTACACACACTGACTCTCACTGTGGTACAGTCCCACAGACACTGACTCTCACTGGGGTACAGTCCCACAGACACTGACTCTCACTGGGGTACGGGTCCCACACACACTGACTCTCAATGGGGTACAGTCCCATACACACTGACTCTCACTGGGGTACCGTCCCACACACACTGACTCTCACTGGGGTACAGGTCCCACACACACTGACTCTCAATGGGGTACAGTCCCATACACACTGACTCTCACTGGGGTACCGTCCCACACACACTGACTCTCACTGGGGTACCGTCCCACACACACTGACTCTCACTGGGATACATTCCCACACACACTGAATCTCACTGGGGTTCGGGTCCCACACACAGTGACTCTCACTGGGGTACAGTCCCACACACACTGATTCTCACTGGGATACGGGACCCACACACATTGTCTCTCATTTGGGTACGGGTCCCACACACACTGGCTCTCACTGGGGTACTGGTCCATCACACACTGACTCTCACTGGGGTACACGACCCACACACTAACTCTCACTGGGGTACCAATCCCACACACATTGTCTGTCACTTAGATACAGTCCCACAACAACTGACTCTCACTGGGCTACAGTCCCCCACAAGTGACTCTAACTGGGGTACAGTCCCACACACACTGACTCTCACTGGGGTACAGTCCCACACACACTGACTCTCACTGGGGTACAGTCCCACACACACTGACTCTCACTGGTGTACAGTCCCACACACATTGACTCTCACTGGGCTACAGTCCCCCACACACTGATTCTCACTGGGATACGGGACCCACACACATAGTCTCTCATTTGGGTACGGGTCCCACACACACTGGCTCTCACTGGGTTACGGGTCCCATTCACAATGACTCTCACTGGGGTACGGGTCCATCACACACTGAATCTCACTGGGGTACAGGACCCACACATTGACTCTCACTGGGGTACGGGTCCCACACACAATGACTATCACTGGGGTACAGTCCCACACACACTGACTCTCACTGGGGTACGGGTCCCACTCACAATGACTATCACTGGGGTACCGGACCCACACACTGACTCTCACTGGGGTACGGGTCCCACTCACAATGACTATCACTGGGGTACAGTCCCACACACACTGATTCTCACTGGGATACGGGACCCACACACATTGTCTCTCATTTGGGTACGGGTCCCACACACACTGGCTCAGACTGGGGTATGGGTCCATCACACACTGACTCTCACTGGGGTACAGGACCCACACACTGACTCTCACTGGGGTACAGTCCCACACACACTGACTCTCACTGGGGTACGGGTCCCACTCACAATGACTATCACTGGGGTACAGTCCCACACACACTGATTCTCACTGGGATACGGGACCCACACACATTGTCTCTCATTTGGGTACGGGTCCCACACACACTGGCTCAGACTGGGGTATGGGTCCATCACACACTGACTCTCACTGGGGTACAGGACCCACACACTGACTCTCACTGGGGTACAGTCCCACACACACTGACTCTCACTGGGGTACAGTCCCACACACAGTGACTGTCACTGGGGTACGGGTCCCACACACTGACTCTCACTGGGGTAAGGTTCCCATGCACACTCACCCTCACTGGGGTACAGTCCCACACACACTGACTCTCACTGGTGTACAGTCACACACACACTGACTCTCACTGCGGTAAGGTTCCCTCACACACTGATTCTCACTGAGGTACGGGTCCCACACACACTGACTCTCACTGGGGTACAGTCCCACACACACTGTCTCTCACTGGGGTACAGTCCTACAGACACTGACTCTCACTGGGGTAAGGTTCCCATACACACTGACCCTCACTGGAGTACAGTCCCACACACACTGACTCTCACTGGTGTAAGGTTCCCATACACACTGACTCTCACTGGGGTACAGTCCCACACATACTGACTCTCACTGGGGTACAGGTCCCACACACACTGACTCTCACTGGTGCACATTCCCACACACACTGACTCTCACTGAGGTTTGGGTCCCACACACACTGACTCTCACTGGGGTACAGTCCCACACACACTGACTCTCACTGGGGTACAGTCCCACACACACTGACTCTCACTGGGGTACAGTCCCACAGACACTGACTCTCACTGGGGTACAGTCCCACAGACACTGACTCTCACTGGGGTACGGGTCCCACACACACTGACTCTCAATGGGGTACAGTCCTACACACACTGACTCTCACTGTGGTACAGTCCCACAGACACTGACTCTCACTGGGGTACAGTCCCACACACACTGACTCTCACTGGGGTACGGGTCCCACACACACTGACTCTCAATGGGGTACAGTCCCATACACACTGACTCTCACTGGGGTACGGGTCCCACACACACTGACTCTCACTGGGGTACCGTCCCACACACACTGACTCTCACTGGGGTACATTCCCACACACACTGAATCTCACTGGGGTACGGGTCCCACACACACTGACTCTCACTGGGGTACAGTCCCACACACACTGACTCTCACTGGTGTACTGTCCCACACACACTGACTCTCACTGGTGTACAGTCCCACACAAACTAACTCTCACTGGGGTACAGTCCCACACACACTGACTCTCACTGGGGTACGGGTCCCACACACACTGACTCTCACTGGGGTACGGGTCCCACACACACTGACTCTCACTGGGTTACGGGTCCCACTCACAATGACTCTCACTGGGGTACGGTCCCACACACACTGACTCTCACTGGGGTACCGTCCCACACACACTGACTCTCACTGGGGTACCGTCCCACACACACTTACTCTCACTGGGGTACAGTACCACACACACTGACTCTCACTGAGGCACGGGTCCCACACACACTGACTCTCACTGGGGTACAGTCCCACACACACTGAATCTCACTGGTGTACAGTCCCACACACACTCACTGGGGTACAGTCCCACACACATTGACTCTCACTGGGCGACAGTCTCCCACACACTGATTCTCACTGGGATACGGGACCCACACACATTGTCTCTCATTTGGGTACGGGTCCCACACACACTGACTCTCACTGGGGTACGGGTCCATCACACACTGACTCTCACTGGGTTACCAATCCCACACACATTGTCTGTCACTTAGATACAGTCCCCCACACAGTGATTCTCACTGGGGTACAGTCCCACACACACTGACTCTCACTGGGGTACAGTCCCCCACACAGTGACTCTAACTGGGGTACAGTCCCACACACACTGACTCTCACTGGGGTACAGTCCCACACACACTGACTCTCACTGGTGTACAGTCCCACACACATTGACTCTCACTGGGCTACAGTCCCCCACACACTGATTCTCACTGGGATACGGGACCCACACACATAGTCTCTCATTTGGGTACGGGTCCCACACACACTGACTCTCACTGGGGTACCGTCCCACACACACTGACTCTCACTGGGGTACATTCCCACACACACTGAATCTCACTGGGGTACGGGTCCCACACACACTGACTCTCACTGGGGTACAGTCCCACACACACTGACTCTCACTGGTGTACTGTCCCACACACACTGACTCTCACTGGTGTACAGTCCCACACAAACTAACTCTCACTGGGGTACAGTCCCACACACACATACTCTCACTGGGTTACGGGTCCCACACACACTGACTCTCACTGGGGTACAGTCCCACACACACTGACTCTCACTGGGGTACAGTCCCACACACACTCACTGGGCTACAGTCCCCCAGACACTGATTCTCACTGGGATACGGGACCCACACACATTGTCTCTCATTTGGGTACGGGTCCCACACACACTGGCTCTCACTGGGGTACGGGTCCATCACACACTGACTCTCACTGGGGTACACGACCCACACACTGACTCTCACTGGGGTACCAATCCCACACACACTGACTCTCACTGGGGTACAGTCCCACACACACTGACTCTCACTGGGATACGGGACCCACACACATTGTCTCTCATTTGGGTACGGGTCCCACACACACTGGCTCTCACTGGGGTACGGGTCCATCACACACTGACTCTCACTGGGGTACACGACCCACACACTGACTCTCACTGGGGTACCAATCCCACACACACTGACTCTCACTGGGGTACAGTCCCACACACACTGACTCTCACTGGGGTACAGTCCCACACACAGTGACTGTCACTGGGGTACGGGTCCCACACACACTGACTCTCACTGGGGTACGGGTCCCACACACACTGACTCTCACTGGGTTATGGGTCCCACTCACAATGACTCTCACTGGGGTACGGTCCCACACACAGTGACTCTCACTGGTGTACAGTCACACACACACTGACTCTCACTGCGGTAAGGTTCCCACACACACTGACTCTCACTGAGGTACGGGTCCCACACACAGTGACTCTCACTGGGGTACCGTCCCACACACACTGACTCTCACTGGGGTACCGTCCCACACACACTGACTCTCACTGGGGTACAGTACCACACACACTGACTCTCACTGAGGCACGGGTCCCACACACACTGACTCTCACTGGGGTACAGTCCCACACACACTGAATCTCACTGGTGTACAGTCCCACACACACTCACTGGGGTACAGTCCCACACACATTGACTCTCACTGGGCGACAGTCCCCCACACACTGATTCTCACTGGGATACGGGACCCACACACATTGTCTCTCATTTGGGTACGGGTCCCACACACACTGACTCTCACTGGGGTACGGGTCCATCACACACTGACTCTCACTGGGTTACCAATCCCACACACATTGTCTGTCACTTAGATACAGTCCCACACACACTGATTCTCACTGGGGTACAGTCCCACACACACTGACTCTCACTGGCGTACAGTCCCCCACACAGTGACTCTAACTGGGGTACAGTCCCACACACACTGACTCTCACTGGGGTACAGTCCCACACACACTGACTCTCACTGGTATACAGTCCCACACACATTGACTCTCACTGGGCTACAGTCCCCCACACACTGATTCTCACTGGGATACGGGACCCACACACATAGTCTCTCATTTGGGTACGGGTCCCACACACACTGGCTCTCACTGGGTTACGGGTCCCATTCACAATGACTCTCACTGGGGTACGGGTCCATCACACACTGACTCTCACTGGGGTACAGGACCCACACATTGACTCTCACTGGGGTACGGGTCCCACACACAATGACTATCACTGGGGTACAGTCCCACACACACTGACTCTCACTGGGGTACGGGTCCCACTCACAATGACTATCACTGGGGTACAGGACCCACACACTGACTCTCACTGGGGTACGGGTCCCACTCACAATGACTATCACTGGGGTACAGTCCCACACACACTGATTCTCACTGGGATACGGGACCCAAACACATTGTCTCTCATTTGGGTATGGGTCCCACACACACTGGCTCTCACTGGGGTATGTGTCCATCACACACTGACTCTCACTGGGGTACAGGACCCACACACTGACTCTCACTGGGGTACAGTCCCACACACACTGACTCTTACTGGGGTACAGTCCCACACATACTGACTCTCACTGGGGTACAGGTCCCACACACACTGACTCTCACTGGGGTACAGTCCCACAGACACTGACTCTCACTGGGGTACAGTCCCACAGACACTGACTCTCACTGGGGTACAGGTCCCACACACACTGACTCTCAATGGGGTACAGTCCCACAGACATTGACTCTCACTGTGGTACAGTCCCACAGACACTGACTCTCACTGGGGTACAGTCCCACAGACACTGACTCTCACTGGGGTACGGGTCCCACACACACTGACTCTCAATGGGGTACAGTCCCATACACACTGACTCTCACTGGGGTACCGTCCCACACACACTGACTCTCACTGGGGTACCGTCCCACACACACTGACTCTCACTGGGGTACATTCCCACACACACTGAATCTCACTGGGGTACGGGTCCCACACACACTGACTCTCACTGGGGTACAGTCCCACACACACTGACTCTCACTGGTGTACTGTCCCACACACACTGACTCTCACTGGTGTACAGTCCCACACAAACTAACTCTCACTGGGGTACAGTCCCACACACACATACTCTCACTGGGTTACGGGTCCCACACACACTGACTCTCACTGGGGTACAGTCCCACACACACTGACTTTCACTGGGGTACAGTCCCACACACACTCACTGGGCTACAGTCCCCCACACACTGATTCTCACTGGGATACGGGACCCACACACATTGTCTCTCATTTGGGTACGGGACCCACACACATTGTCTCTCATTTGGGTACGGGTCCCACACACACTGACTCTCACTGGGGTACAATCCCACACACAGTGACTGTCACTGGGGTACGGGTCCCACACACACTGACTCTCACTGGGGTAAGGTTCCCATACACACTGACCCTCACTGGAGTACAGTCCCACACACACTGACTCTCACTGGTGTAAGGTTACCATACACACTGACTCTTACTGGGGTACAGTCCAACACACACTGACTCTCACTGTGGTACAGTCCCACAGACATTGACTCTCACTGGGGTACAGTCCCACAGACACTGACTCTCAATGGGGTACAGTCCTACACACACTGACTCTCACTGTGGTACAGTCCCACAGACATTGACTCTCACTGGGGTACGGGTCCCACACACACTGACTCTCACTGGGGTACGGGTCCCACACACACTGACTCTCACTGGGGTACGGGTCCCACACACACTGACTCTCACTGGGGTACGGGTCCCACACACACTGACTCTCACTGGGTTACGGGTCCCACTCACAATGACTCTCACTGGGGTACGGTCCCACACACACTGACTCTCACTGGGGTACCGTCCCACACACACTGACTCTCACTGGGGTACGGGACCCACACACACTGACTCTCACTGGGGTACCGTCCCACACACACTTACTCTCACTGGGGTACCGTCCCACACACACTTACTCTCACTGGGGTACAGTACCACACACACTGACTCTCACTGAGGTACGGGTCCCACACACACTGACTCTCACTGGGGTACCGTCCCACACACACTTACTCTCACTGGGGTACAGTACCACACACACTGACTCTCACTGAGGCACGGGTCCCACACACACTGACTCTCACTGGGGTACAGTCCCACACACACTGAATCTCACTGGTGTACAGTCCCACACACACTCACTGGGGTACAGTCCCACACACATTGACTCTCACTGGGCGACAGTCTCCCACACACTGATTCTCACTGGGATACGGGACCCACACACATTGTCTCTCATTTGGGTACGGGTCCCACACACACTGACTCTCACTGGGGTACGGGTCCATCACACACTGACTCTCACTGGGTTACCAATCCCACACACATTGTCTGTCACTTAGATACAGTCCCCCACACAGTGATTCTCACTGGGGTACAGTCCCACACACACTGACTCTCACTGGTGTACAGTCCCACACACATTGACTCTCACTGGGCTACAGTCCCCCACACACTGATTCTCACTGGGATACGGGACCCACACACATAGTCTCTCATTTGGGTACGGGTCCCACACACACTGACTCTCACTGGGGTACCGTCCCACACACACTGACTCTCACTGGGGTACATTCCCACACACACTGAATCTCACTGGGGTACGGGTCCCACACACACTGACTCTCACTGGTGTACAGTCCCACACAAACTAACTCTCACTGGGGTACAGTCCCACACACACATACTCTCACTGGGTTACGGGTCCCACACACACTGACTCTCACTGGGGTACAGTCCCACACACACTGACTCTCACTGGGGTACAGTCCCACACACACTCACTGGGCTACAGTCCCCCAGACACTGATTCTCACTGGGATACGGGACCCACACACATTGTCTCTCATTTGGGTACGGGTCCCACACACACTGGCTCTCACTGGGGTACGGGTCCATCACACACTGACTCTCACTGGGGTACAGTCCCACACACACTGACTCTCACTGGGGTACAGTCCCACACACAGTGACTGTCACTGGGTTATGGGTCCCACTCACTGACTCTCACTGGGGTACGGTCCCACACACAGTGACTCTCACTGGTGTACAGTCACACACACACTGACTCTCACTGCGGTAAGGTTCCCACACACACTGACTCTCACTGAGGTACGGGTCCCACACACAGTGACTCTACTGGGGTACAGTCCCACACACACTGACTCTCACTGGGGTACCGTCCCACACACACTGACTCTCACTGGGGTACAGTACCACACACACTGACTCTCACTGAGGTACGGGTCCCACACACAGTGACTCTCACTGGGGTACCGTCCCACACACACTGACTCTCACTGGGGTACCGTCCCACACACACTGACTCTCACTGGGGTACAGTACCACACACACTGACTCTCACTGAGGCACGGGTCCCACACACACTGACTCTCACTGGGGTACAGTCCCACACACACTGAATCTCACTGGTGTACAGTCCCACACACACTCACTGGGGTACAGTCCCACACACATTGACTCTCACTGGGCGACAGTCCCCCACACACTGATTCTCACTGGGATACGGGACCCACACACATTGTCTCTCATTTGGGTACGGGTCCCACACACACTGACTCTCACTGGGGTACGGGTCCATCACACACTGACTCTCACTGGGTTACCAATCCCACACACATTGTCTGTCACTTAGATACAGTCCCACACACACTGATTCTCACTGGGGTACAGTCCCACACACACTGACTCTCACTGGCGTACAGTCCCCCACACAGTGACTCTAACTGGGGTACAGTCCCACACACACTGACTCTCACTGGGGTACAGTCCCACACACACTGACTCTCACTGGTGTACAGTCCCACACACATTGACTCTCACTGGGCTACAGTCCCCCACACACTGATTCTCACTGGGATACGGGACCCACACACATAGTCTCTCATTTGGGTACGGGTCCCACACACACTGGCTCTCACTGGGTTACGGGTCCCATTCACAATGACTCTCACTGGGGTACGGGTCCATCACACACTGACTCTCACTGGGGTACAGGACCCACACATTGACTCTCACTGGGGTACGGGTCCCACACACAATGACTATCACTGGGGTACAGTCCCACACACACTGACTCTCACTGGGGTACGGGTCCCACTCACAATGACTATCACTGGGGTACAGGACCCACACACTGACTCTCACTGGGGTACGGGTCCCACTCACAATGACTATCACTGGGGTACAGTCCCACACACACTGATTCTCACTGGGATACGGGACCCAAACACATTGTCTCTCATTTGGGTATGGGTCCCACACACACTGGCTCTCACTGGGGTATGTGTCCATCACACACTGACTCTCACTGGGGTACAGGACCCACACACTGACTCTCACTGGGGTACAGTCCCACACACACTGACTCTTACTGGGGTACAGTCCCACACATACTGACTCTCACTGGGGTACAGGTCCCACACACACTGACTCTCACTGGTGCACATTCCCACACACACTGACTCTCACTGGGGTATAGTCCCACAGACACTGACTCTCACTGGGGTACAGGTCCCACACACACTGACTCTCAATGGGGTACAGTCCCACAGACATTGACTCTCACTGTGGTACAGTCCCACAGACACTGACTCTCACTGGGGTACAGTCCCACAGACACTGACTCTCACTGGGGTACGGGTCCCACACACACTGACTCTCAATGGGGTACAGTCCCATACACACTGACTCTCACTGGGGTACCGTCCCACACACACTGACTCTCACTGGGGTACCGTCCCACACACACTGACTCTCACTGGGGTACATTCCCACACACACTGAATCTCACTGGGGTACGGGTCCCACACACACTGACTCTCACTGGGGTACAGTCCCACACACACTGACTCTCACTGGTGTACTGTCCCACACACACTGACTCTCACTGGTGTACAGTCCCACACAAACTAACTCTCACTGGGGTACAGTCCCACACACACATACTCTCACTGGGTTACGGGTCCCACACACACTGACTCTCACTGGGGTACAGTCCCACACACACTGACTCTCACTGGGGTACAGTCCCACACACACTCACTGGGCTACAGTCCCCCACACACTGATTCTCACTGGGATACGGGACCCACACACATTGTCTCTCATTTGGGTACGGGACCCACACACATTGTCTCTCATTTGGGTACGGGTCCCACACACACTGACTCTCACTGGGGTACAATCCCACACACAGTGACTGTCACTGGGGTACGGGTCCCACACACACTGACTCTCACTGGGGTAAGGTTCCCATACACACTGACCCTCACTGGAGTACAGTCCCACACACACTGACTCTCACTGGTGTAAGGTTACCATACACACTGACTCTTACTGGGGTACAGTCCAACACATACTGACTCTCACTGGGGTACAGGTCCCACACACACTGACTCTCACTGGTGCACATTCCCACACACACTGACTCTCACTGTGGTACAGTCCCACAGACACTGACTCTCAATGGGGTACAGTCCCACAGACATTGACTCTCACTGGGGTACAGTCCCACAGACACTGACTCTCACTGGGGTACAGTCCCACAAACACTGACTCTCACTGGGGTACAGTCCCACAGACATTGACTCTCACTGGGGTACGGGTCCCACACACACTGACTCTCAATGGGGTACAGTCCTACACACACTGACTCTCACTGTGGTACAGTCCCACAGACACGGACTCTCACTGGGGTACGGGTCCCACACACACTGACTCTCAATGGGGTACAGTCCCATACACACTGACTCTCACTGGGGTACCGTCCCACACACACTGACTCTCACTGGGGTACCGTCCCACACACACTGACTCTCACTGGGGTACATTCCCACACACACTGAATCTCACTGGGGTACGGGTCCCACACACACTGACTCTCACTGGGGTACAGTCCCACACACACTGACTCTAACTGGTGTACTGTCCCACACACACTGACTCTCACTGGTGTACAGTCCCACACAAACTAACTCTCACTGGGGTACAGTCCCACACACACATACTCTCACTGGGTTACGGGTCCCACACACACTGACTCTCACTGGGGTACAGTCCCACACACACTCACTGGGCTACAGTCCCCCACACACTGATTCTCACTGGGATACGGGACCCACACACATTGTCTCTCATTTGGGTACGGGTCCCACACACACTGGCTCTCACTGGGGTACGGGTCCATCACACACTGACTCTCACTGGGGTACACGACCCACACACATTGTCTGTCACTTAGATACAGTCCCACACCAACTGACTCTCACTGGGCTACAGTCCCCCACACAGTGACTCTAACTGGTGTACAGTCCCACACACACTGACTCTCACTGGGGTACAGTCACACACACACTGACTCTCACTGGGGTACAGTCCCACACACAGTGACTGTCACTGGGGTACGGGTCCCACACACACTGACTCTCACTGGTGTAAGGTTCCCATACACAGTGACTCTCACTGAGGCATGGGTCCCACACACACTGACTCTCACTGGGGTACAGTCCCACACACACTGAATCTCACTGGTGTACAGTCCCACACACACTCACTGGGGTACAGTCCCACACACATTGACTCTCACTGGGCGACAGTCCCCCACACACTGATTCTCACTGGGATACGGGACCCACACACATTGTCTCTCATTTGGGTACGGGTCCCACACACACTGACTCTCACTGGGGTACGGGTCCATCACACACTGACTCTCACTGGGTTACCAATCCCACACACATTGTCTGTCACTTAGATACAGTCCCACACCAACTGACTCTCACTGGGCTACAGTCCCCCACACAGTGACTCTCACTGGGGTACAGGACCCACACACTGACTCTCACTGGGCTACAGTCCCCCACACAGTGACTCTCACTGGGGTACAGTCCCACACACACTGACTCTCACTGGGGTACAGTCCCACACCAACTGACTCTCACTGGGGTACAGTCCCACACACACTGACTGTCACTGGGGTACGGGTCCCACACACTCTGACGCTCACTGGTGTACAGTCCCACACACACTCACTGGGGTACAGTCCCACACACATTGACTCTCACTGGGCTACAGTCCCCCACACACTGATTCTCACTGGGGTACGGGACCCACACACATTGTCTGTCACTTAGATACAGTCCCACACCAACTGACTCTCACTGGGCTACAGTCCCACACACACTGACTCTCACTGAGGTACGGGTCCCACACACAGTGACTCTCACTGGGGTACAGTCCCACACACACTGACTCTCACTGGGGTACAGTCCCACACTACTGACTCTCACGGGGTACAGTCCCACACCAACTGACTCTCACTGTGGTACCGTCCCACACACACTGACTCTCACTGCGGTACAGTCCCACACACACTGATTCTCACTGGGGTACGGGTCCCACACACACTGACTCTCACTGGGGTACAGTCCCACACACACTGAATCTCACTGGGGTACGGGTCCCACACACACTGACTCTCACTGGGTACGGGTCCCACACACACTGACTCTCACTGGTGTACTGTCCCACACACGCTGACTCTCACTGGTGTACTGTCCCACACACGCTGACTCTCACTGGTGTACAGTCCCACACAAACTAACTCTCACTGGGGTACAGTCCCACACACACATACTCTCACTGGGTTACGGGTCCCACACACACTGACTCTCACTGGGGTACAGTCCCACACACACTGACTCTCACTGGGGTACGGGTCCCACACACACTGACTCTCACTGGTGTACAGTCCCACACACACTCACTGGGGTACAGTCCCACACACACTGATTCTCACTGGGATACGGGACCCACACACATTGTCTCTCATTTGGGTACGGGTCCCACACACACTGACTCTCACTGGGTTACCATTCCCACACACATTGTCTGTCACTTAGATACAGTCCCACACCAACTGACTCTCATTGGGCTACAGTCCCCCACACAGTGACTCTCACTGGGGTACAGTCCCACACACACTGACTCTCACTGGGGTACAGTCCCACACACACTGACTCTCACTGGGGTACAGTCCCACACCAACTGACTTTCACTGGGGTAAGGTTCCCATACACACTCACCCTCACTGGGGTACAGTCCCACACACACTGACTCTCACTGGTGCACAGTCACACACACACTGACTCTCACTGCGGTAAGGTTCCCACACACACTGACCCTCACTGGAGTGCAGTCCCACACACTCTGACTCTCACTGGTGTACAGTCACACACACACTGACTCTCACTGGTGTAAGGTTCCCATACACACTGACTCTTAGGGGGTACAGTCCCACACATACTGACTCTCACTGGGGTACGGGTCCCACACACACTGACTCTTGCTGGTGTACATTCCCACACACACTGACTCTCACTGAGGTACAGGTCCCACACACACTGACTCTCACTGGGGTACAGTCCCCCACACACTGACTCTCACTGGGGTACAGTCCCACAGACACTGACTCTCACTGGGGTACAGTCCCACAGACACTGACTCTCACTGGGGTACGGGTCCCACACACACTGACTCTCACTGGGGTACAGCCCCACACACACTGACTCTCACTGGGGTACACTCCCACACATACTGACTCTCACTGGGGTACCGTCCCACACACACTGACTCTCACTGGGGTACAGCCCCACACACACTGACTCTCACTGGGGTACACTCCCACACACACTGACTCTCACTGGGGTACCGTCCCACACACACTGACTCTCACTGGGGTACAGTCCGACACACACTGACTCTCACTGGGGTACAGTCCCACACACACTGACTCTCACTGGGGTACAGTCCCACACACACTGAATCTCACAGGGGTACGGGTCCCACACACACTGACTCTCACTCGGGTCCGGGTCGCACACACACTGACTCTCACTGGGGTACAGTCCCACACACACTGACTCTCACTGGGGTACCGTCCCACACACACTGACTCTCACTGGGGTACAGTCACACACACACTGATTCTCACTGGGGTACGGGTCCCACACACACTGACTCTCACTGGGTACGGGTCCCACACACACTGACTCTCACTGGTGTACAGTCCCACACACACTGACTTTCACTCGTATACAGTCCCACACACACTGACTCTCACTCGTGCACAGTCCCACACAAACTAACTCTCACTGGGGCACTTTCCCACACACACTGACTCTCACTGGGTACGGGTCCCACACACACTGACTTTCACTCGTATACAGTCCCACACACACTGACTCTCACTGGGTTACGGGTCCCACACACACCGACTCTCACTGGGGTACAGTCCCACACACACTGACTCTCACTGGGGTACCGTCCCACACACACTGACTCTCACTGGGGTACCGTCCCACACACACTGACTCTCACTGAGGTACGGTCCCACACACACTGATTCTCACTGGGTACGGGTCCCACACACACTGACTCTCACTGGGGTACAGTCCCACACACACTGACTCTCACTGGGGTACAGTCCCACACACACTGACTCTCACTGGTGTACAGTCCCACACAAACTAACTCTCACTGGGGTACAGTCCCACACACACATACTCTCACTGGGTTACGGGTCCCACACACACTGACTCTCACTGGGGTACAGTCCCACACACACTGACTCTCACTGGGGTACAGTCCCACACACACTGACTCTCACTGGGGTACGGGTCCCACACACACTGACTCTCACTGGTGTACAGTCCCACACACACTCACTGGGGTAAGTCCCACACACATTGACTCTCACTGGGCGACAGTCCCCCACACACTGATTCTCACTGGGATACGGGACCCACACACATTGTCTTTCATTTGTGTACGGGTCCCACACACACTGGCTCTCACTGGGGTACGGGTCCATCACACACTGACTCTCACTGGGTTACCAATCCCACACACATTGTCTGTCACTTAGATACAGTCCCACACCAACTGACTCTCACTGGGCTACAGTCCCCCACACAGTGACTCTCACTGGGGTACAGTCCCACACACACTGACTCTCACTGGGGTACAGTCCCACACACACTGACTCTCACTGGGGTACAGTCCCACACACACTGACTCTCACTGGGGTACAGTCCCACACCAACTGACTTTCACTGGGGTAAGGTTCCCATACACACTCACCCTCACTGGGGTACAGTCCCACACAAACTGACTCTCACTGGGGTACAGTCCCACACACACATACTCTCACTGGGTTACGGGTCCCACACACACTGACTCTCACTGGGGTACAGTCCCACACACACTGACTCTCACTGCGGTAAGGTTCCCACACACACTGACCCTCACTGGAGTGCAGTCCCACACACTCTGACTCTCACTGGTGTATTGTCACACACACACTGACTCTCACTGGTGTAAGGTTCCCATACACACTGACTCTTACGGGGGTACAGTCCCACACATACTGACTCTCACTGGGGTACGGGTCCCACACACACTGACTCTCACTGGTGTACATTCCCACACACACTGACTCTCACTGAGGTACAGGTCCCACACACACTGACTCTCACTGGGGTACAGTCCCCCACACACTGACTCTCACTGTGGTACAGTCCCACAGACACTGACTCTCACTGGGGTACAGTCCCACAGACACTGACTCTCACTGGGGTACGGGTCCCACACACACTGACTCTCACTGGGGTACAGCCCCACACACACTGACTCTCACTGGGGTACACTCCCACACACACTGACTCTCACTGGGGTACCGTCCCACACACACTGACTCTCACTGGGGTACAGTCCGACACACACTGAATCTCACTGGGGTACGGGTCCCACACACACTGACTCTCACTCGGGTCCGGGTCGCACACACACTGACTCTCACTGGGGTACAGTCCCACACACACTGACTCTCACTGGGGTACAGTCACACACACACTGATTCTCACTGGGGTACGGGTCCCACACACACTGACTCTCACTGGGTACGGGTCCCACACACACTGACTCTCACTGGTGTACAGTCCCACACACACTGACTCTCACTCGTGTACAGTCCCACA
This sequence comes from Pristiophorus japonicus, assembly GCF_044704955.1. Taxonomy (NCBI): domain Eukaryota; kingdom Metazoa; phylum Chordata; class Chondrichthyes; family Pristiophoridae; genus Pristiophorus; species Pristiophorus japonicus. The sequence goes on along the minus strand of NC_091979.1, from coordinate 331,680,109 downwards.
CACACTGACTCTCACTCGTGCACAGTCCCACACAAACTAACTCTCACTGGGGCACTTTCCCACACACACATACACTCACTGGGTTACGGGTCCCACACACACTGACTCTCACTGGGTTACCAATCCCACACACATTGTCTGTCACTTAGATACAGTCCCACTCCAACTGACTCTCACTGGGCTACAGTCCCCCACACAGTGACTCTCACTGGGGTACAGTCCCACACACACTGACTCTCACTGGGGTACAGTCCCACACCAACTGACTTTCACTGGGGTAAGGTTCCCATACACACTCACCCTCACTGGGGTACAGTCCCACACACACTGACTCTCACTGCGGTAAGGTTCCCACACACACTGACCCTCACTGGAGTGCAGTCCCACACACTCTGACTCTCACTGGTGTACAGTCACACACACACTGACTCTCACTGGTGTAAGGTTCCCATACACACTGACTCTTACGGGGGTACAGTCCCACACATACTGACTCTCACTGGGGTACGGGTCCCACACACACTGACTCTCACTGGTGTACATTCACACACACACTGACTCTCACTGAGGTACAGGTCCCACACACACTGACTCTCACTGGGGTACAGTCCCACACACACTGACACTCACTGTGGTACAGTCCCACAGACACTGACTCTCACTGGGGTACAGTCCCACAGACACTGACTCTCACTGGGGTACGGGTCCCACACACACTGACTCTCACTGGGGTACAGCCCCACACACACTCACTGGGGTACAGTCCCACACACATTGACTCTCACTGGGCTACAGTCCCCCACACACTGATTCTCACTGGGGTACGGGACCCACACATATTGTCTCTCATTTGGGTACGGGTCCCACACACACTGACTCTCACTAGGTATGGGTCCCACACACACTGACTCTCACTGGGTTACGGGTCCCACTCACAATGACTCTCACTGGGGTACAGTCCCACACACACTGACTCTCACTGAGGTACGGGTCCAACACACACTGACTCTCACTGGGGTACAGTCCCATACACACTGAATCTCACTGGGGTACCGTCCCACACACACTGACTCTCTCTGGGTTACAGTCCCATACACACTGATTCTCACTGGGGTACGGGTCCCACACACACTGACTCTCACTGGGGTACAGTCCCACAAACACTGAATCTCACTGGGGTACGGGTCCCACACACACTGACTCTCATTGGGTACGGGTCCCACACACACTGACTCTCACTGGTGTGCAGTCCCACACACACTGACTCTCACTGGGGTACGGGACCCACACACATTGTCTCTCATTTGGGTACGGGTCCCACACACACTGGCTCTCACTGGGGTACGGGTCCCACACACACTGACTCTCACTGGGTTACGGGTCCCATTCACAATGACTCTCACTGGGGTACAGTCCCACACACACTGACTCTCACTGAGGTGCGGGTCCCACTCACAATGACTATCACTGGGGTACAGTCCCACACACACTGACTCTCACTGGGGTACCAATCCCACACACATTGTCTGTCACTTAGATACAGTCCCACACCAACTGACTCTCACAGGGCTACAGTCCACCACACAATGACTCTCACTGGAGTACAGCCCCACACACACTGACTCTCACCCGTGGACAGTCGCACACAAACTAACTCTCACTGGGGTACAGTCCCACACACACTGACTCTCACTGTGTTGCGGGTCCCACACACACTGACTCTCACTGGGGTACAGTCCCACACACACTGGCTCTCACTGGGGTACGGGTCCCACACACACTGACTCTCACTGGGGTATAGTCCCACACACACTGACTCTCACTGGTGTACTGTCCCACAGACACTGACTCTCACTGGGGTACAGTCTCACACACACTGACTCTCACTGAGGTACGGGTCCCACACACACTGACTCTCACTGGGGTATAGTCCCACACACACTGACTCTCACTGGTGTACTGTCCCACAGACACTGACTCTCACTGGGGTACAGTCCCACAGACACTGACTCTCACTGGGGTACGGGTCCCACACACACTGACTCTCACTGGGGTACAGTCCCACACACACTGAATCTCACTGGTGTACGGGTCCCACACACACTGACTCTCACTGGGGTACGTGTCCCACACACACTGACTCTCACTGGGGTACGGGTCCCACACAAACTGACTCTCACTGGGGTACGGGTCCCACACACACTGACTCTCACTGGTGTACAGTCCCACACACACTGACTCTCACTGGTGTATGGGTCCCACACACACTGACTCTCACTGGGGTACGGGTCCCACACACACTGACTCTCACTGGTGTACGGGTCCCACACACACTGACTCTCACTGGTGTACAGTCCCACACACACTCACTGGGGTACAGTCCCACACACATTGACTCTCACTGGGCTACAGTCCCCCACACACTGATTCTCACTGGGTTACGGGACCCACACACATTGTCTCTCATTTGGGTACGGGTCCCACACACACTGGCTCTCACTGGGGTACTGTCCCACACACACTGACTCTCACTGGGGTACGGGTCCATTACACACTGACTCTCACTGGGGTACAGGACCCACACACTGACTCTCACTGGGGTACCAATCCCACACACATTGTCTGTCACGTAGATACAGTCCCACACACACTGACTCTCACTGTGGTACAGTCCCACACACACTGACTCTCACTGGGGTACCGTCCCACACACACTGATTCTCACTGGGGTACGGGTCCCACACACACTGACTCTCACTGGGGTACAGTCCCACACACACTGAATCTCACTGGGGTACGGGTGCCACACACACTGACTCTCACTGGGTACGGGTCCCACACACACTGACTCTCACTGGTGTACAGTCCCACACACACTGACTCTCACTGGTGTACAGTCCCACACACATTGACTCTCACTGGGCTACAGTCCCCCACACACTGATTCTCACTGGGGTACGGGACCCACACACATTGTCTCTCATTTGTATACGGGTCCCACACACACTGGCTCTCACTGGGTTACGGGTCCCACTCACAATGACTCTCACTGGGGTACAGTCCCACACACACTGACTCTCACTGAGGTACGGGTCCCACACACACTGACTCTCACTGGGGTATAGTCCCACACACACTGACTATCACTGGGGTACAGTCCCACACACACTGACTCTCACTGGGGTACAGTCCCACACACACTGACTCTCACTGGGGTATGGGTTTCACACACACTGACTCTCTCTGGGGTACAGTCCCATACACACTGACACATACTGGGGTACCGTCCCACACACACTGACTCTCACTGGGTTACAGTCCCACACACACTGATTCTCACTGGGGTACGGGTCCCACACACACTGACTCTCACTGGGGTACAGTCCCACAAACACTGAATCTCACTGGGGTACGGGTCCCACACACACTGACTCTCACTAGGTACGGGTCCCACACACACTGACTCTCATTGGGTTACGGGTCCCACTCACAATGACTCTCACTGGGGTACAGTCCCACACACACTGACTCTCACTGGGGTACGGGTCCCTCACACACTGACTCTCACTGGGGTACAGTCCCACACACACTGACTCTCACTGGGGTACAGTCCCACACACACAGACTCTCACTGGGGTACAGTCCCACACACACTGACTCTCACTGGGGTACAGTCCCACACACACTGACTCTCACTGGGGTACAGTCCCATACACACTGACACTCACTGGGGTACCGTCCCACACACACTGACTCTCACTGGGTTACAGTCCCACACACACTGATTCTCACTGGGGTACGAGTCCCACACACACTGACTCTCACTGGGGTACAGTCCTACAAACACTGAATCTCACTGGGGTACGGGTCCCACACACACTGACTCTCACTGGGTACGGGTCCCACACACACTGACTCTCACTGGTGTCCAGTCCCACACACACTGACTCTCACTGGTGTACAGTCCCACACAAACTAACTCTCACTGGGGTACAGTCCCATACACACATACTCTCACTGGGGTACGGGTCCCACACACACTGACTCTTACTGGGGTACAGTCCCACACACACTGACTCTCACTGGTGTACAGTCCCACACACACAAACTCTCACTGGGTTACGGGTCCCACACGCACTGACTCTCACTGGTGTACAGTCCCACACACACTGACTCTCACTGGGGTACGGGTCCCACACACACTGACTCTCACTGGTGTACAGAGCCACTCACACTCACTGGGGTACAGTCCCACACACACTGACTCTCACTGGGCATCAGTCCCCCATACACTGATTCTCACTGGGGTATGGGACCCACACACATTGTCTCTCATTTGGGTACGGGTCCCACACACACTGGCTCTCACTGGCGTACGGGTCCCACACACACTTACTCTCACTGGGTTACGGGTCCCATTCACAATGACTATCACTGGGGTACAGTCCCACACACACTGACTCTCACTGGGGTACCAATCCCACACACATTATCTGTCACTTAGATACAGTCCCACACCAACTGACTCTCAATGGAGTACAGCCCCACACACACTGACTCTCACTGGGGTACAGTCCCACACACACTGACTCTCACTGGGGTATGGGTCCCACCCACACTGGCTCTCACTGGGGTATGGGCCCCAAACAAACTGACTTTCACTGCGGTACAGTCCCACACACACTGACTCTCACTGGGGTACAGTCCCACACACACTGACTCTCACTGGGGTACAGTCCCACACACACTGACTCTCACTGGGGTACAGTCCCACACACACTGACTCTCACTGGGGTAAAGTCCCACACACACTGACTCTCACTGGTGTACAGTCCCACATACACTGACTATCACTCGTGTACATTCCCACACAAACTAACTCTCACTGGGGTACAGTCCCACACAGTCAACTCTCACTGGGTTACGGGTCCCACAAACACTGACTCTCACTGGGTTACGGGTCCCATTCACAATAACTCTCACTGGAGTACAGTCCCACACACACTGACTCTCACTGGGGTACAGTCCCACACACACTGACTCTCACTGGGGTACAGTCCCACACACACTGACTCTCACTGGTGTACAGTCCCACACACACTGACTCTCACTCGTGTACAGTCACACACAAACTAACTCTCACTGGGGTACAGTCCCACACACACATACTCTCACTGGGTTACGGGTCCCATACACACTGACTCTCACTGGGGTACAGTCCCACACACACTGACTCTCACTGTGGTACGGGTCCCTCACACACTGACTCTCACTGGGGTACAGTCCCACACACACTGACTCTCACTGGGGTACAGTGCCACACACACTGACTCTCACTGGGGTATGGGTCCCACCCACACTGGCTCTCACTGGGGTATGGGCCCCAAACAAACTGACTTTCACTGCGGTACAGTCCCACACACACTGACTCTCACTGGGGTACAGTCCCACACACACTGACTCTCACTGGGGTACAGTCCCACACACACTGACTCTCACTGGGGTATGGGTCCCACCCACACTGGCTCTCACTGGGGTATGGGCCCCAAACAAACTGACTTTCACTGCGGTACAGTCCCACACACACTGACTCTCACTGGGGTACAGTCCCACACACACTGACTCTCACTGGGGTACAGTCCCACACACACTGACTCTCACTGGGGTACAGTCCCACACACACTGACTCTCACTGGGGTACAGTCCCACACACACTGACTCTCACTGGGGTAAAGTCCCACACACACTGACTCTCACTGGGTTACGGGTCCCATTCACAATAACTCTCACTGGAGTACAGTCCCACACACACTGACTCTCACTGGGGTACGGGTCCCACATACACTGACTCTCACTGGGTACGGGTCCCACACACACTGACTCTCACTGGTGTACAGTCACACACACACTGACTCTCACTGGTGTACAGTCCCACACACACTGACTCTCACTCGTGTACAGTCACACACAAACTAACTCTCACTGGGGTACAGTCCCACACACACATACTCTCACTGGGTTACGGGTCCCATACACACTGACTCTCACTGGGGTACAGTCCCACACACACTGACTCACACTGGGGTACGGGTCCCTCACACACTGACTCTCACTGGGGTACAGTCCCACACACACTGACTCTCACTGGGTTACGGGTCCCACCCACACTGGCTCTCACTGGGGTATGGGCCCCAAACAAACTGACTTTCACTGCGGTACAGTCCCACACACACTGACTCTCACTGGGGTACAGTCCCACACACACTGACTCTCACTGGGGTACAGTCCCACACACACTGACTCTCACTGGGGTACAGTCCCACACACTCATACTCTCACTGGGTTACGGGTCCCACAAACACTGACTCTCACTGGGGTACAGTCCCACACACACTGACTCTCACTGGGGTACAGTCCCACACACACTGACTCTCACTGGGGTACAGTCCCACACACTCATACTCTCACTGTGTTGCGGGTCCCACACACACTGACTCTCACTGGGGTACAGTCCCACACACACTGGCTCTCACTGGGGTACGGGTCCCACTCACAATGACTCTCACTGGGGTACAGTCTCACACACACTGACTCTCACTGAGGTACGGGTCCCACACACACTGACTCTCACTGGGGTATAGTCCCACACACACTGACTCTCACTGGTGTACTGTCCCACAGACACTGACTCTCACTGGGGTACAGTCCCACAGACACTGACTCTCACTGGGGTACGGGTCCCACACACACTGACTCTCACTGGGGTACAGTCCCACACACACTGAATCTCACTGGTGTACGGGTCCCACACACACTGACTCTCACTGGGGTACGTGTCCCACACACACTGACTCTCACTGGGGTACGGGTCCCACACAAACTGACTCTCACTGGGGTACGGGTCCCACACACACTGACTCTCACTGGTGTACAGTCCCACACACACTGACTCTCACTGGTGTATGGGTCCCACACACACTGACTCTCACTGGGGTACGGGTCCCACACACACTGACTCTCACTGGTGTACGGGTCCCACACACACTGACTCTCACTGGTGTACAGTCCCACACACACTCACTGGGGTACAGTCCCACACACATTGACTCTCACTGGGCTACAGTCCCCCACACACTGATTCTCACTGGGTTACGGGACCCACACACATTGTCTCTCATTTGGGTACGGGTCCCACACACACTGGCTCTCACTGGGGTACAGTCCCACACACACTGACTCTCACTGGGGTACCGTCCCACACACACTGATTCTCACTGGGGTACGGGTCCCACACACACTGACTCTCACTGGGGTACAGTCCCACACACACTGAATCTCACTGGGGTACGGGTGCCACACACACTGACTCTCACTGGGTACGGGTCCCACACACACTGACTCTCACTGGTGTACAGTCCCACACACACTGACTCTCACTGGTGTACAGTCCCACACACATTGACTCTCACTGGGCTACAGTCCCCCACACACTGATTCTCACTGGGGTACGGGACCCACACACATTGTCTCTCATTTGTATACGGGTCCCACACACACTGGCTCTCACTGGGTTACGGGTCCCACTCACAATGACTCTCACTGGGGTACAGTCCCACACACACTGACTCTCACTGAGGTACGGGTCCCACACACACTGACTCTCACTGGGGTATAGTCCCACACACACTGACTATCACTGGGGTACAGTCCCACACACACTGACTCTCACTGGGGTACAGTCCCACACACACTGACTCTCACTGGGGTATGGGTTTCACACACACTGACTCTCTCTGGGGTACAGTCCCATACACACTGACACATACTGGGGTACCGTCCCACACACACTGACTCTCACTGGGGTACGGGTCCCACACACACTGACTCTCACTGGGGTACAGTCCCACAAACACTGAATCTCACTGGGGTACGGGTCCCACACACACTGACTCTCACTAGGTACGGGTCCCACACACACTGACTCTCACTGGGTTACGGGTCCCACTCACAATGACTCTCACTGGGGTACAGTCCCACACACACTGACTCTCACTGGGGTACGGGTCCCTCACACACTGACTCTCACTGGGGTACAGTCCCACACACACTGACTCTCACTGGGGTACAGTCCCACACACACAGACTCTCACTGGGGTACAGTCCCACACACACTGACTCTCACTGGGGTACAGTCCCACACACACTGACTCTCACTGGGTTACAGTCCCACAAACACTGAATCTCACTGGGGTACGGGTCCCACACACACTGACTCTCACTAGGTACGGGTCCCACACACACTGACTCTCACTGGGTTACGGGTCCCACTCACAATGACTCTCACTGGGGTACAGTCCCACACAAACTGACTCTCACTGAGGTACGGGTCCCACACACACTGACTCTCACTGGGGTATAGTCCCACACACACTGACTCTCACTGGGGTACAGTCCCACACACACTGACACTCACTGGGGTACAGTCCCACAGACACTGACTCTCACTGAGGTACGGGTCCCACACACACTGACTCTCACTGGGGTATAGTCCCACACACACTGACTCTCACTGGGGTACAGTCCCACACACACTGACACTCACTGGGGTACAGTCCCACACACATTGACTATCACTGGGGTATGGGTTTCACACACACTGACTCTCACTGGGGTACAGTCCCATACACACTGACTCTCACTGGGTTACAGTCCCACACACACTGATTCTCACTGGGTTACAGTCCCACACACACTGATTCTCACTGGGGTACGAGTCCCACACACACTGACTCTCACTGGGGTACAGTCCTACAAACACTGAATCTCACTGGGGTACGGGTCCCACACACACTGACTCTCACTGGGTACGGGTCCCACACACACTGACTCTCACTGGTGTCCAGTCCCACACACACTGACTCTCACTGGTGTATAGTCCCACACAAACTAACTCTCACTGGGGTACAGTCCCATACACACATACTCTCACTGGGGTACGGGTCCCACACACACTGACTCTCACTGGGGTACAGTCCCACACACACTGACTCTCACTGGTGTACAGTCCCACACACACAAACTCTCACTGGGTTACGGGTCCCACACGCACTGACTCTCACTGGTGTACAGTCCCACACACACTGACTCTCACTGGGGTACGGGTCCCACACACACTGACTCTCACTGGTGTACAGAGCCACTCACACTCACTGGGGTACAGTCCCACACACACTGACTCTCACTGGGCATCAGTCCCCCATACACTGATTCTCACTGGGGTATGGGACCCACACACATTGTCTCTCATTTGGGTACGGGTCCCACACACACTGGCTCTCACTGGCGTACGGGTCCCACACACACTTACTCTCACTGGGTTACGGGTCCCATTCACAATGACTATCACTGGGGTACAGTCCCACACACACTGACTCTCACTGGGGTACCAATCCCACACACATTATCTGTCACTTAGATACAGTCCCACACCAACTGACTCTCAATGGAGTACAGCCCCACACACACTGACTCTCACTGGGGTACAGTCCCACACACACTGACTCTCACTGGGGTATGGGTCCCACCCACACTGGCTCTCACTGGGGTATGGGCCCCAAACAAACTGACTTTCACTGCGGTACAGTCCCACACACACTGACTCTCACTGGGGTACAGTCCCACACACACTGACTCTCACTGGGGTACAGTCCCACACACACTGACTCTCACTGGGGTACAGTCCCACACACACTGACTCTCACTGGGGTAAAGTCCCACACACACTGACTCTCACTGGTGTACAGTCCCACATACACTGACTATCACTCGTGTACATTCCCACACAAACTAACTCTCACTGGGGTACAGTCCCACACAGTCAACTCTCACTGGGTTACGGGTCCCACAAACACTGACTCTCACTGGGGTACGGGTCCCACACACACTGACTCTCACTGGGTTACGGGTCCCATTCACAATAACTCTCACTGGAGTACAGTCCCACACACACTGACTCTCACTGGGGTACAGTCCCACACACACTGACTCTCACTGGGGTACAGTCCCACACACACTGACTCTCACTGGTGTACAGTCCCACACACACTGACTCTCACTCGTGTACAGTCACACACAAACTAACTCTCACTGGGGTACAGTCCCACACACACATACTCTCACTGGGTTACGGGTCCCATACACACTGACTCTCACTGGGGTACAGTCCCACACACACTGACTCTCACTGGGGTACGGGTCCCTCACACACTGACTCTCACTGGGGTACAGTCCCACACACACTGACTCTCACTGGGGTACAGTGCCACACACACTGACTCTCACTGGGGTATGGGTCCCACCCACACTGGCTCTCACTGGGGTATGGGCCCCAAACAAACTGACTTTCACTGCGGTACAGTCCCACACACACTGACTCTCACTGGGGTACAGTCCCACACACACTGACTCTCACTGGGGTACAGTCCCACACACACTGACTCTCACTGGGGTATGGGTCCCACCCACACTGGCTCTCACTGGGGTATGGGCCCCAAACAAACTGACTTTCACTGCGGTACAGTCCCACACACACTGACTCTCACTGGGGTACAGTCCCACACACACTGACTCTCACTGGGGTACAGTCCCACACACACTGACTCTCACTGGGGTACAGTCCCACACACACTGACTCTCACTGGGGTACAGTCCCACACACACTGACTCTCACTGGGGTAAAGTCCCACACACACTGACTCTCACTGGGTTACGGGTCCCATTCACAATAACTCTCACTGGAGTACAGTCCCACACACACTGACTCTCACTGGGGTACGGGTCCCACATACACTGACTCTCACTGGGTACGGGTCCCACACACACTGACTCTCACTGGTGTACAGTCACACACACACTGACTCTCACTGGTGTACAGTCCCACACACACTGACTCTCACTCGTGTACAGTCACACACAAACTAACTCTCACTGGGGTACAGTCCCACACACACATACTCTCACTGGGTTACGGGTCCCATACACACTGACTCTCACTGGGGTACAGTCCCACACACACTGACTCACACTGGGGTACGGGTCCCTCACACACTGACTCTCACTGGGGTACAGTCCCACACACACATACTCTCACTGGGTTACGGGTCCCATACACACTGACTCTCACTGGGGTACAGTCCCACACACACTGACTCTCACTGGGGTACAGTCCCACACACACTGACTCTCACTGATGTACGGGTCCCACACACACTGACTCTCACAGGGGTACAGTCCCACACACACTGACTCTCACTGGGGTACAGTCCCACCGACACTGACTCTCACTGGGGTACAGTCCCACAGACACTGACTCTCACTGGGGTACGGGTCCCACACATACTGACTCTCACTGGGGTACAGTCCCACACACACTGACTCTCACTGGGGTACAGTCCCACACACACTGACTCTCACTGGGGTAACGTTCCCATACACACTGACTCTCACTGGGTACGGGTTCCACACACACTGACTCTCACTGGGGTACAGTCCCACACACACTGACTCTCACTGGTGTACAGTCCCACACACACTGACTCTCACTGGGGTACAGTCCCACACACACTGACTCTCACTGGGGTACAGTCCCACACACACTGACTCTCACTGGGGTACAGTCCCACACACTCATACTCTCACTGGGTTACGGGTCCCACAAACACTGACTCTCACTGGGGTACAGTCCCACACACACTGACTCTCACTGGGGTACGGGTCCCACACACACTGACTCTCACTGGGTTACGGGTCCCATTCACAATAACTCTCACTGGGGTACAGTCCCACACACACTGACTCTCACTGGGTTACGGGTCCCACACACACTGACTCTCACTGGGGTACAGTCCCACACACACTGACTCTCACTGGGGTACAGTCCCACACACACTGACTCTCACTGATGTACGGGTCCCACACACACTGACTCTCACAGGGGTACAGTCCCACACACACTGACTCTCACTGGGGTACAGTCCCACCGACACTGACTCTCACTGGGGTACAGTCCCACAGACACTGACTCTCACTGGGGTACGGGTCCCACACATACTGACTCTCACTGGGGTACAGTCCCACACACACTGACTCTCACTGCGGTAAAGTTCCCATACACACTGACTCTCACTGGGGTAACGTTCCCATACACACTGACTCTCACTGGGTACGGGTTCCACACACACTGACTCTCACTGGGGTACAGTCCCACACACACTGACTCTCACTGGGGTACGGGTCCCACACACACTGACTCTCACTGGGGTACAGTCCCACACACACTGACTCTCACTGGGGTACGGGTCCCACACACACTGACTCTCACTGGGGTACGGGTCCCACACACACTGACTCTCACTGGGTACGGGTCGCACACACACTGACTCTCACTGGTGTACAGTCACACACACACTGACTCTCACTGGTGTACAGTCCCACACACACTGATTCTCACTGGGGTACGGGTCCCACACACACTGACTCTCACTGGGGTACAGTCCCACACTCACTGATTCTCACTGGGGTACGGGTCCCACACACACTGACTCTCACTGGTGTACAGTCACACACACACTGACTCTCACTGGTGTACAGTCCCACACACACTGACTCTCACTGGGGTACAGTCCCACACACACATACTCTCACTGGGTTACGGGTCCCATACACACTGACTCTCACTGGGGTACAGTCCCACACACACTGACTCTCACTGGGGTACGGGTCCCTCACACACTGACTCTCACTGGGGTACAGTCCCACACACACTGACTCTCACTGGGGTACAGTCCCACACACACAGACTCTCACTGGGGTACAGTCCCACACACACTGACTCTCACTAGGGTACAGTCCCACACACACTGACTCTCACTGGTGTACGGGTCCCACACACACGGACTCTCACTGGTGTACAGTCCCACACACACTGACTCTCACTGGGGTACGGGTCCCACACACACTGACTCTCACTGGGGTACAGTCCCACACACACTGACTCTCACTGGGGTACGGGTCGCACACACACTGACTGTCACTGGGGTACAGTCCCACACACACTGACTCTCACTGGGTACGGATCCCACACACACTCACTCTCATTGGTGTACAGTCCCGCACACATTGACTCTCACTGGGCTACAGTCCCCCACACACTGATTTTCACTGGGGTATGGGACCCACACCCATTGTCTCTCATTTGTGTACGGGTCCCACACACACTGGCTCTCACTGGGGTACGGGTCCCACACACACTTACACTCACTGGGTTACGGGTCCCATTCACAATGACTCTCACTGGGGTACAGTCCCACACAGTCAACTCTCACTGGGTTACGGGTCCCACAAACACTGACTCTCACTGGGGTACGGGTCCCACACACACTGACTCTCACTGGGTTACGGGTCCCATTCACAATAACTCTCACTGGAGTACAGTCCCACACACACTGACTCTCACTGGGGTACAGTCCCACACACACTGACTCTCACTGGGGTACAGTCCCACACACACTGACTCTCACTGGTGTACAGTCCCACACACACTGACTCTCACTCGTGTACAGTCACACACAAACTAACTCTCACTGGGGTACAGTCCCACACACACATACTCTCACTGGGTTACGGGTCCCATACACACTGACTCTCACTGGGGTACAGTCCCACACACACTGACTCTCACTGGGGTACGGGTCCCTCACACACTGACTCTCACTGGGGTACAGTCCCACACACACTGACTCTCACTGGGGTACAGTGCCACACACACTGACTCTCACTGGGGTATGGGTCCCACCCACACTGGCTCTCACTGGGGTATGGGCCCCAAACAAACTGACTTTCACTGCGGTACAGTCCCACACACACTGACTCTCACTGGGGTACAGTCCCACACACACTGACTCTCACTGGGGTACAGTCCCACACACACTGACTCTCACTGGGGTATGGGTCCCACCCACACTGGCTCTCACTGGGGTATGGGCCCCAAACAAACTGACTTTCACTGCGGTACAGTCCCACACACACTGACTCTCACTGGGGTACAGTCCCACACACACTGACTCTCACTGGGGTACAGTCCCACACACACTGACTCTCACTGGGGTACAGTCCCACACACACTGACTCTCACTGGGGTACAGTCCCACACACACTGACTCTCACTGGGGTAAAGTCCCACACACACTGACTCTCACTGGGTTACGGGTCCCATTCACAATAACTCTCACTGGAGTACAGTCCCACACACACTGACTCTCACTGGGGTACGGGTCCCACATACACTGACTCTCACTGGGTACGGGTCCCACACACACTGACTCTCACTGGTGTACAGTCACACACACACTGACTCTCACTGGTGTACAGTCCCACACACACTGACTCTCACTCGTGTACAGTCACACACAAACTAACTCTCACTGGGGTACAGTCCCACACACACATACTCTCACTGGGTTACGGGTCCCATACACACTGACTCTCACTGGGGTACAGTCCCACACACACTGACTCACACTGGGGTACGGGTCCCTCACACACTGACTCTCACTGGGGTACAGTCCCACACACACATACTCTCACTGGGTTACGGGTCCCATACACACTGACTCTCACTGGGGTACAGTCCCACACACACTGACTCTCACTGGGGTACAGTCCCACACACACTGACTCTCACTGATGTACGGGTCCCACACACACTGACTCTCACAGGGGTACAGTCCCACACACACTGACTCTCACTGGGGTACAGTCCCACCGACACTGACTCTCACTGGGGTACAGTCCCACAGACACTGACTCTCACTGGGGTACGGGTCCCACACATACTGACTCTCACTGGGGTACAGTCCCACACACACTGACTCTCACTGGGGTACAGTCCCACACACACTGACTCTCACTGGGGTAACGTTCCCATACACACTGACTCTCACTGGGTACGGGTTCCACACACACTGACTCTCACTGGGGTACAGTCCCACACACACTGACTCTCACTGGTGTACAGTCCCACACACACTGACTCTCACTGGGGTACAGTCCCACACACACTGACTCTCACTGGGGTACAGTCCCACACACACTGACTCTCACTGGGGTACAGTCCCACACACTCATACTCTCACTGGGTTACGGGTCCCACAAACACTGACTCTCACTGGGGTACAGTCCCACACACACTGACTCTCACTGGGGTACGGGTCCCACACACACTGACTCTCACTGGGTTACGGGTCCCATTCACAATAACTCTCACTGGGGTACAGTCCCACACACACTGACTCTCACTGGGTTACGGGTCCCACACACACTGACTCTCACTGGGGTACAGTCCCACACACACTGACTCTCACTGGGGTACAGTCCCACACACACTGACTCTCACTGATGTACGGGTCCCACACACACTGACTCTCACAGGGGTACAGTCCCACACACACTGACTCTCACTGGGGTACAGTCCCACCGACACTGACTCTCACTGGGGTACAGTCCCACAGACACTGACTCTCACTGGGGTACGGGTCCCACACATACTGACTCTCACTGGGGTACAGTCCCACACACACTGACTCTCACTGCGGTAAAGTTCCCATACACACTGACTCTCACTGGGGTAACGTTCCCATACACACTGACTCTCACTGGGGTACGGGTCCCACACACACTGACTCTCACTGGGGTACGGGTCCCACACACACTGACTCTCACTGGTGTACAGTCACACACACACTGACTCTCACTGGTGTACAGTCCCACACACACTGACTCTCACTGGGGTACAGTCCCACACACACATACTCTCACTGGGTTACGGGTCCCATACACACTGACTCTCACTGGGGTACAGTCCCACACACACTGACTCTCACTGGGGTACGGGTCCCTCACACACTGACTCTCACTGGGGTACAGTCCCACACACACTGACTCTCACTGGGGTACAGTCCCACACACACAGACTCTCACTGGGGTACAGTCCCACACACACTGACTCTCACTAGGGTACAGTCCCACACACACTGACTCTCACTGGTGTACGGGTCCCACACACACGGACTCTCACTGGTGTACAGTCCCACACACACTGACTCTCACTGGGGTACGGGTCCCACACACACTGACTCTCACTGGGGTACAGTCCCACACACACTGACTCTCACTGGGGTACGGGTCGCACACACACTGACTGTCACTGGGGTACAGTCCCACACACACTGACTCTCACTGGGTACGGATCCCACACACACTCACTCTCATTGGTGTACAGTCCCGCACACATTGACTCTCACTGGGCTACAGTCCCCCACACACTGATTTTCACTGGGGTATGGGACCCACACCCATTGTCTCTCATTTGTGTACGGGTCCCACACACACTGGCTCTCACTGGGGTACGGGTCCCACACACACTTACACTCACTGGGTTACGGGTCCCATTCACAATGACTCTCACTGGGGTACAGTCCCACACACACTGACTCTCACTGGGGTACGGGTCCATCACACACTGACTCTCACTGGGGTACAGGCCCCACACACTGAATCGCACTGGTGTACGGGTCCCTCTCACAATGACTATCACTGGGTTACAGTCCCACACACACTGACTCTCACAGGGGTACCAATCCCACACACATTGTCTGTCACTTCGATACAGTTCCACACCAACTGACTCTCACTGGGCTACAGTCCCCCACACAGTGACTCTCACTGGAGTACAGCCCCACACACACTGACTCTCACTGGGGTACAGTCCCACACACACTGACTCTCACTGGGGTACGGGTCCCACACACACTGACTCTCACTGGGGTATGGGTCCCACACACAATGGCTCTCACTGGGGTATGGGCCCCAAACAAACTGACTCTCACTGGGGTACAGTCCCACACACACTGACTCTCACTGGGGTACAGTCCCACACACACTGACTCTCACTGGGGTACAGTCCCACACACACTGACTCTCACTGGTGTACAGTCACACACACGCTGACTCTCACTGGGGTACAGTCCCACACACACTGACTCTCACTGGGGTACAGTCCCACACACACTGACTCTCACTGGGGTACAGTCCCACACACACTGATTCTCACTGGGGTACAGGTCCCACACACACTGACTCTCACTGGTGTACAGTCCCACACACACTGACTCTCACTGGTGTACAGTCCCACACACACTGACTCTCACTGGTGTACAGTCCCACACACACTGACTCTCACTCGTGTACAGTCCCACACAAACTAACTCTCACTGGGGTACAGTCGCACACACACTGGCTGTCACTGGGTTACGGGTCCCATTCAGAATGACTCTCACTGGGGTACAGTCCCACACACATTGACTCTCACTGGGATACGTGTCCCACACACACTGACTCTCACTGGGGTACATTCCCACACACACTGACTCTCACTGGGGTACAGGCACCACACACTGACTCTCACTGGGGTACGGGTCCCACTCACAATGACTATCACTGGGGTACAGTCCCACACACACTGACTCTCACTGGGGTACGGGTCCCACACACACTGACTCTCACTGGGGTACGGGTCCCACACACACTGGCTCTCACTGGGGTATGGGCCCCACACAAACTGACTCTCACTGGGGTACAGTCCCACACACACTGACTCTCACTGGGGTAGAGTCCCACACACACTTACTCTCACTGGGGTACGGGTCCCACACACACTGACTCTCACTGGGGTACGGGTCCCACACCCACTGCCTCTCACTGGGATACAGTCCCACACACACTGACTCTCACTGCGGTACGGGACTCTCAAACTCTGACACTCACTGCTGTACGGGTCCCACTAACATTGTCTCTCATGTTTGTATGGGTCCGATACACACTGACTCTCACTGGGGTACAGTCCCACACACGCATACTCACACTGGGTTACGGGTCCCACACACACTGACTCTCACTGGGGTACAGTCCCACATACACTGACTCTCACTGGGGTACAGTTCCACACACACTGACTCTCACTGGGGTACGGGTCCCACACACCCTGACTCTCACTGGTGTACAGTCCCACACACACAGACTCTCACTCGGGTACGGGTCCCACACACGCTGACTCTCACTGGTGTACAGTCCCACACACACTCACTGGAGCACAGTCCCACACACATTGACTCTCACTGGGCTACAGTCTCCCACACACTGACTCTCACTGGGGTACGGGTCCCACACACATTGTCTCTCATTTGGGTACGGGTCCCACACACACTGACTCTCACTGGGGTACGGGTCCCACACACACTGGCTCTCACTGGGGTACAGTCCCACAGACACTGACTCTCACTGGGGTACGGGTCCCACACACACTGACTCTCACTGGAGTACAGTCCTACACACACTGACTCTCACTGGGGTATGGGTCCCATACAGACTGACTCTCACAGGTGTATGGGTCCCACACACAATGACTCTCACTGGGGTACATTCTCACACACACTGACTCTCACTGGGTTCCGGGTCCGACACACACTGACTCTCACTGGGGTACAGTCCCACACACACTGACTCTCACTGGGGTACGGGTCCAACACACACTGACTCTCACTGGGGTACAGTCCCACACACACTGACTCTCACTGGTGTACGGGTCCCACACACACGGACTCTCACTGGTGTACAGTCCCACACACACTGACTCTCACTGGGATACGGGTCCCACACACACTGACTCTCACTGGTGTACAGAGCCACACACACTCAGTGGGCTACAGTCCCCCACACACTGATTCTCACTGGGGTATGGGACCCACACACATTGTCTCTCATTTGGGTACGGGTCCCACACACACTGGCTCTCACTGGGGTACGGGTCCCACACACACTTACTCTCACTGGGGTACGGGTCCATCACACACTGACTCTCACTGGGGTACAGGCCCCACACACTGACTCTCACTGGGGTATGGGTCCCACACACACTGACTCTCACTGGTGTACAGTCCCACACACACTGACTCTCACTGGGGTACAGTCCCACACACACTGACTCTCACTGGTGTACAGTCACACACACGCTGACTCTCACTGGGGTACAGTCCCACACGCACTGACCTTCACTGGGGTACAGTCCCACACACACTGACTTTCACTGGGGTACAGTCCCACAGACACTGACTCTCACTGGGGTACAGTCCCACAGACACTGACTCTCACTGGGGTACAGTCCCACACACACTGACTCTCACTGGGGTACAGTCCCACAGACACTGACTCTCACTGGGGTACAGTCCCACAGACACTGACTCTCACTGGTGCACAGTCCCACACACACTCACTGGGGTACAGTCCCGCACACATTGACTCTCACTGGGCTACAGTCCCCCACACACTGATTCTCACTGGGGTATGGGACCCACACCCATTGTCTCTCATTTGGGTACGGGTCCCACACACACTGGCTCTCACTGGGGTACTGGTCCCACACACACTTACACTCACTGGGTTACGGGTCCCATTCACAATGACTCTCACTGGGGTACAGTCCCACACACACTGACTCTCACTGGGGTACAGGCACCACACACTGACTCTCACTGGGGTACGGGTCCCACTCACAATGACTATCACTGGGGTACAGTCCCACACACACTGACTCTCACTGGGGTAGAGTCCCACACACACTTACTCTCACTGGGGTACGGGTCCCACACACACTGACTCTCACTGGGGTACGGGTCCCACACACACTGCCTCTCACTGGGATACAGTCCCACACACACTGACTCTCACTGCGGTACGGGACTCTCAAACTCTGACACTCACTGCTGTACGGGTCCCACTAACATTGTCTCTCATGTTTGTATGGGTCCGATACACACTGACTCTCACTGGGGTACGGTCCCACACACACTGACTCTCTCTGGGGTACAGTTCCACACACACTGACACTCACTGGGGTACAGTCCCACACACACTGACTCTCACTGGGTTCCGGGTCACACACACTGACTCTCACTGGTGTACAGTCCCACACACACTGACTCTCACTGGGGTACAGTCCCACACACACTGACTCTCTCTGGGGTACAGTCCCACACATACTGACTCTCACTGGGGTACGGGTCCCACACAAACTAACTCTCACTGGGGTACAGGTCCCACACACACTGACTCTCACTGGTGTACAGTCCCACACACACTGACTCTCACTGGGGTACGGGTCCCACACACACTGACTCTCACTGGTGTACAGTCCCACACACACTCACTGGGGTACAGTCCCACACACATTGACTCTCACTGGGCTACAGTCCCCGACACACTGACTCTCACTGGGGTACCAATCCCACACACATTTTCTGTCACTTAGATACAGTCCCACACCAACTGACTCTCACTGGGCTACAGTCCCCCACACACTGACTCTCACTGGGGTACAGTCCTACACACACTGACTCTCACTGGGGTACAGTCCCACACACACTGACTCTCATTGGGGTACGGGTCCCACACACACTGACTCTCACTGGGGTACGGGTCCGACACACACTGACTCTCACTGGGGTACAGACCCACACACACTGACTCTCACTGGGGTACGGGTCCGACACACACTGACTCTCACTGGGGTACAGTCCCACACACACTGACTCTCACTGGGGTACGGGTCCCACACGCACTGACTCTCACTGGGGTAAGGTTCCCATACACACTGACCCTCACTGGGGTACAGTCCCACACAAACTGACTCGCACTGGTGTACAGTCCCACACACACTGACTCTCACTGGGGTACGGGTCCGACACACATTGTCTCTCATTTGGGTACGGGTCCCACACACACTGACTCTAACTGGGGTACGGGTCCCACACACACTGGCTCTCACTGGGGTACAGTCCCACAGACACTGACTCTCACTGGGGTACGGGTCCCACACACACTGACTCTCACTGGGGTACAGTCCTACACACACTGACTCTCACTGGAGTACGGGTCACACACACACTGACTCTCATTGGGGTGCGGCTCCCACACATACTGGCTCTCACTGGGGTACAGTCCCACATACAGTGACTCTCACTGGGGTATGGGTCCCATACAGACTGACTCTCACAGGTGTATGGGTCCCACACACAATGACTCTCACTGGGGTACATTCTCACACACAGTGACTCTCACTGGGTTCCGGGTCCGACACACACTGACTCTCACTGGGGTACAGTCCCACACACACTGACTCTCACTGGGGTACGGGTCCGACACACACTGACTCTCACTGGGGTACAGTCCCACACACACTGACTCTCACTGGGGTACAGTCCCACACACACTGACTCTCACTGGGGTACAGGTCCCACACACACTGACTCTCACTGGGGTACGGGTTCCACACACACTGACTCTCACTGGGGTACGGGTCCCACACACACTGACTCTCACTGGGGTACGGGTCCCACACACACTGACTCTCACTGGGGTAAGGTTCCCATACACACTGACCCTCACTGGGGTACAGTCCCACACAAACTGACTCGCACTGGTGTACAGTCCCACACACACTGACTCTCACTGGGGTACGGGTCCCACTCACACTGACTCTCACTGGGGTACAGTCCCACACACACTGACTCTCACTGGGGTACAGTCCCACACACACTGACTCTCACTGGGGTACAGGTCCCACACACACTGACTCTCACTGGGGTACGCGTCCCACACACACTGACTCTTACTGGGGTACGGGTTCCACACACACTGACTCTCACTGGGGTACGGGTCCCACACACACTGACTCTCACTGGGGTACGGGTCCCACACACACTGGCTCTCACTGGGGTACGGGTCCCACAAACATTGTCTCTCATTTTTGTAGGGGTCCCATACACACTGACTCTCACTGGGGTACAGTCCCACACACGCATACTCTCACTGGGTTCCGGGTCACACACACTGACTCTCACTGGTGTACAGTCCCACACACACTGACTCTCACTGGGGTACAGTCCCACACACACTGACTCTCTCTCGGGTACAGTCCCACACATACTGACTCTCACTGAAGTACGGGTCCCACACAAACTAACTCTCACTGGGGTACAGGTCCCACACACACTGACTCTCACTCGTGTACAGTCCCACACACACTCACTGGGGTACAGTCCCACACACATTGACTCTCACTGGGCTACAGTCCCCGACACACTGACTCTCACTGGGGTACCAATCCCACACACATTTTCTGTCACTTAGATACAGTCCCACACCAACTGACTCTCACTGGGCTACAGTCCCCCACACACTGACTCTCACTGGGGTACAGTCCTACACACACTGACTCTCACTGGGGTACAGTCCCACACACACTGACTCTCATTGGGGTACGGGTCCCACACACACTGACTCTCACTGGGGCACGGGTCCGACACACACTGACTCTCACTGGGGTACAGTCCCACACACACTGACTCTCACTGGGGTACGGGTCCCACACACACTGACTCTCACTGGGGTAAGGTTCCCATACACACTGACCCTCACTGGGGTACAGTCCCACACAAACTGACTCGCACTGGTGTACAGTCCCACACACACTGACTCTCACTGGGGTACGGGTCCCACTCACACTGACTCTCACTGGGGTACAGTCCCACACACACTGACTCTCACTGGGGTACGGGTCCCACACATACTGGCTCTCACTGGGGTACAGTCCCACATACAGTGACTCTCACTGGGGTATGGGTCCCATACAGACTGACTCTCACAGGGGTATGGGTCCCACACACACTGACTCTCACTGGGTTACAGTCTCACACACACTGACTCTCACTGGGGTACGGGACCCACACACACTGACTCTCACTGTGGTACGGGTCCCACACACACCGACTCTCACTGGGGTAACGTTCCCATACACACTGACACTCACTGGGGTACAGTCCCACAGACACTGACTCTCACTGGGGTACAGTCCCACAGACACTGACTCTCACTGGGGTACGGGTCCCACACACACTGACTCTCACTGGGGTACGGGTCCCACACACACTGACTCTCACTGGGGTACAGACACACACACACTGACTCTCACTGGGGTACGGGTCGCACACACACTGACTCTCACTGGGGTACAGTCCCACACATACTGACTCTCACTGGGGTACCATCCCACACACACTGACTCTCACTGGGGTACAGTCCCACACACACTGATTCTCACAGGGGTACGGGTCCCACACACACTGACTCTCACTGGGTACGGGTCCCACACACACTGACTCTCACTGGTGTACAGTCCCACACACACTGACTCTCACTGGTGTACAGTCCCACACACACTGAATCTCACTCGTGTACAGTCCCACACAAACTAACTCTCACTGGGGTACAGTCCCACACACACATACTCTCACTGGGTTTCGGGTCCCACACACACTGACTCTCACTGGGGTACAGTCCCACACACACTGACTCTCACTGGGGTAGAGTACCACACACACACACCCTCACTGGGGTACGGGTCCCACACACACTGACTCTCACTGGGGTACGGGTCCCACACACACTGACTCTCACTGGGGTAAGGTTCCCATACACACTGACCCTCACTGGGGTACAGTCCCACACAAACTGACTCGCACTGGTGTACAGTCCCACACACACTGACTCTCACTGGGGTACGGGTCCCACTCACACTGACTCTCACTGGGGTACAGTCCCACACACACTGACTCTCACTGGGGTACAGTCCCACACACACTGACTCTCACTGGGGTACAGGTCCCACACACACTGACTCTCACTGGGGTACGCGTCCCACACACACTGACTCTTACTGGGGTACAGGTTCCACACACACTGACTCTCACTGGGGTACGGGTCCCACACACACTGACTCTCACTGGGGTACGGGTCCCACACACACTGGCTCTCACTGGGGTACGGGTCCCACAAACATTGTCTCTCATTTTTGTAGGGGTCCCATACACACTGACTCTCACTGGGGTACAGTCCCACACACGCATACTCTCACTGGGTTCCGGGTCACACACACTGACTCTCACTGGTGTACAGTCCCACACACACTGACTCTCACTGGGGTACAGTCCCACACACACTGACTCTCTCTCGGGTACAGTCCCACACATACTGACTCTCACTGAAGTACGGGTCCCACACAAACTAACTCTCACTGGGGTACAGGTCCCACACACACTGACTCTCACTCGTGTACAGTCCCACACACACTCACTGGGGTACAGTCCCACACACATTGACTCTCACTGGGCTACAGTCCCCGACACACTGACTCTCACTGGGGTACCAATCCCACACACATTTTCTGTCACTTAGATACAGTCCCACACCAACTGACTCTCACTGGGCTACAGTCCCCCACACACTGACTCTCACTGGGGTACAGTCCTACACACACTGACTCTCACTGGGGTACAGTCCCACACACACTGACTCTCATTGGGGTACGGGTCCCACACACACTGACTCTCACTGGGGCACGGGTCCGACACACACTGACTCTCACTGGGGTACAGTCCCACACACACTGACTCTCACTGGGGTACGGGTCCCACACACACTGACTCTCACTGGGGTAAGGTTCCCATACACACTGACCCTCACTGGGGTACAGTCCCACACAAACTGACTCGCACTGGTGTACAGTCCCACACACACTGACTCTCACTGGGGTACGGGTCCCACTCACACTGACTCTCACTGGGGTACAGTCCCACACACACTGACTCTCACTGGGGTACGGGTCCCACACATACTGGCTCTCACTGGGGTACAGTCCCACATACAGTGACTCTCACTGGGGTATGGGTCCCATACAGACTGACTCTCACAGGGGTATGGGTCCCACACACACTGACTCTCACTGGGTTACAGTCTCACACACACTGACTCTCACTGGGGTACGGGACCCACACACACTGACTCTCACTGTGGTACGGGTCCCACACACACCGACTCTCACTGGGGTAACGTTCCCATACACACTGACACTCACTGGGGTACAGTCCCACAGACACTGACTCTCACTGGGGTACAGTCCTACAGACACTGACTCTCACTGGGGTACGGGTCCCACACACACTGACTCTCACTGGGGTACAGACACACACACACTGACTCTCACTGGGGTACGGGTCGCACACACACTGACTCTCACTGGGGTACAGTCCCACACATACTGACTCTCACTGGGGTACCATCCCACACACACTGACTCTCACTGGGGTACAGTCCCACACACACTGATTCTCACAGGGGTACGGGTCCCACACACACTGACTCTCACTGGGTACGGGTCCCACACACACTGACTCTCACTGGTGTACAGTCCCACACACACTGACTCTCACTGGTGTACAGTCCCACACACACTGAATCTCACTCGTGTACAGTCCCACACAAACTAACTCTCACTGGGGTACAGTCCCACACACACATACTCTCACTGGGTTTCGGGTCCCACACACACTGACTCTCACTGGGGTACAGTCCCACACACACTGACTCTCACTGGGGTAGAGTACCACACACACACACCCTCACTGGGGTACGGGTCCCACACACACTGACTCTCACTGGTGTACAGTCCCACACACACTCACTGGGGAACAGTACCACACACATTGACTCTCACTGGGCTACAGTCCCCCACACACTGATTCTCACTGGGGTACGGGACCCACACACATTGTCTCTCATTTGGGTACGGGTCCCACACACACTGGCTCTCACTTGGGTACGGGTCCCACACACACTGACTCTCACTGGGGTACGGGTCCCACTCACAATTACTATCACTGGGGTACAGTCCCACACACACTGACTCTCACTGCGGTACCAATCCCACACACATTGTCTGTCACTTAGATACAGTCCCACACCAACTGACTCTCACTGGGCTGCAGTCCCCCACACACTGACTCTCACTGGGGTATGGGTCCCACACAAACTGACTCTCACTGGGATACGGGTCCCACAGACACTGACTCTCACTGGGGTACGGGTCAACTCTGTGATTCCCCCTGTGTAGTCTCTGTAAGTACTGACCCACTCTGTGATTACCACTGTGTGGTCTCTGTAAGTACTGACCCACTCTGTGACTCCCGTGTGTAGTCTCTAAGTACTGAACCACTCTGTGACTCCACCTGTGTAGTCTCTGCAAGTACTGACACACTCTGTGATTCTCCCTTTGTCGTCTCTGTAAGTACTGACCCACTCTGTGACTCCCCCTGTGTAGTCTCTGCAAGTACTGACCCACTCTGTGATTCCCCCTGTGTAGTCTCTGTAAGTACTGACCCACTCTGTGACTCCCCCTGTGAAGTCTCTGCAAGTACATACCCACTCTGTGATTCCCCCTGTGTAGTCTCTGTAAGTACTGACCCACTCTGTGACTCCCCCTGTGTAGTCTCTAAGTACTGACACACTCTGTGACTTCCCCTGTGAAGTCTCTGAAAGTACTGACCCACTCTGTGACTCCCCCTGTGTCGTCTCTGTAAGTACTGACCCACTCTGTGACTCCCCCTGTGTCGTCTGTGTAAGTACTGGCCCACTCTGTGACTCTCCCTATGTAGTCTCTGTAAGTACTGACCCACTCTGTGATTACCCCTGTGTAGTCTCTGTAAGTACTGACCCACTTTGTGATTCCCCTGTGTAGTCTCTAAGTACTGACCCACTCTGTAACTCCCCCTGTGTCGTCTCTGTAAGTACTGACCCACTCTGTGATTCCCCTGTGTAGTCTCTGTAAGTTCTGACCCACTCTGTGATTCCCCCTGTGTAATCTCTAAGTACTGACCCAATCTGTGACTCCCCCTGTGTAGTCTCTGTAAGTACTGACCCATTCTGTGACTCCCCCTGTGTCGTCTGTGTAAGTACTGACCCACTCTGTGATTCCTGTGTAGCCTCTGAAAGTACTGACCCACTCTGTGATTCCCCCTGTGTAGTCTCTGTAAGTTCTGACCCACTCTGTGACTCCCGTGTGTAGACTCTGTAAGTACTGACCCACTCTGTGATTCCCCCTGTGTGGTCTCTGTAAGTACTGACCCACTCTGTGACTCCCCCTGTGTCGTCTCTGTAAGTACTGACCCACTCTGTGACTCCCCCTGTGTCGTCTCTGTAAGTACTGCCCCACTCTGTGATTCCCCCTGTGTCGTCTCTGTGAGTACTGACCCACTCTGTGACTCCCCCTGTGTAGTCGCTGGAAGTCCTGACCCACTCTGTGATTCCCCCTGTGTAGTCTCTGTAAGTACTGACCCACTCTGTGATTCCCCCTGTGCAGTCTCTGTAAGTACTGACCCACTCTGTGACTCCCTCTGTGTAGTCTCTGTAAGTACTGACCCACTCTGTGATTCCCCCTGTGTAGTCTCTGTAAGTACTGACCCACTCTGTGATTCCCCCCGTGTAATCTGTGTTAGTACTGACCCACTCTGTGACTCCCTCTGTGTCGTCTCTGTAAGTACTGACCCACTCTGTGATTCCCCCCGTGTAATCTGTGTTAGTACTGACCCACTCTGTGATTCCCCCTGTGTCGTCTCTGAAAGTACTGACCCACTCTGTGATTCCCCCCGTGTAATCTGTGTTAGTACTGACCCACTCTGTGATTCCCTCTGTGTCGTCTCTGTAAGTACTGACCCACTCTGTGATTCCCCCTGTGTCGTCTCTGTAAGTACTGACCCACTCTGTGATTCCCCCCGTGTAATCTGTGTTAGTACTGACCCACTCTGTGATTCCCCCTGTGTGGTCTCTGTAAGTACTGACCCACTCTGTGATTCCCCCTGTGTAGTCTCTGTAAGTACTGACCCACTCTGTGACTCCCCCTGTGTCGTCTCGGTAAGTACTGACCCACTCTGTGACTCCCCCTGTGTCGTCTCTGTAATTACTGACCCACTCTGTGATTCCCCCTGTGTAGTCTCTGTAAGTACTGACCCACTCTGTGATTCCCCCTGTGTAGTCTCTGTAAGTACTGACCCACTCTGTGACTCCCTCAGTGTAGTCTCTGTAAGTACTGACCCACTCTGTGATTCCCCCTGTGTAGTCTCTGTAAGTACTGACCCACTCTGTGACTCCCCCTGTGAAGTCTCTGCAAGTACATACCCACTCTGTGACTCCCCCTGTGTAGTCTCTGTAAGTACTGACCCACTCTGTGATTCCCCCTGTGTAGTCTCTGTAAGTACTGACCCACTCTGTGACTCCCCCTGTGTAGTCTCTAAGTACTGACACACTCTGTGACTTCCCCTGAGAAGTCTCTGAAAGTACTGACCCACTCTGTGACTCCCCCTGTGTCGTCTCTGTAAGTACTGACCCACTCTGTGACTCCCCCTGTGTCGTCTGTGTAAGTACTGGCCCACTCTGTGACTCTCCCTATGTAGTCTCTGTAAGTACTGACCCACTCTGTGATTACCCCTGTGTAGTCTCTGTAAGTACTGACCCAATCTGTGACTCCCCCTGTGTAGTCTCTGTAAGTACTGACCGACCCTGTAACTCCCCCTGTGTCGTCTCTGTAAGTACTGACCCACTCTGTGGTTCCCCCTGTGTAGTCTCTGTAAGTACTGACCCACTCTGTGACTCCCCCTGTGTCGTCTCTGTAAGTACTGCCCCACTCTGTGATTCCCCCTGTGTCGTCTCTGTGAGTACTGACCCACTCTGTGACTCCCCCTGTGAAGTCTCTGTAAGTACTGACCGACCCTGTAACTCCCCCTGTGTCGTCTCTGTAAGTACTGACACACTCTGTGACTTCCCCTGTGAAGTCTCTGAAAGTACTGACCCACTCTGTGACTCCCCCTGTGTAGTCTCTGTAATTACTGACCCACTCTGTGATTCCCCCTGTGTAGTCTCTGTAAGTACTGACCCACTCTGTGATTCCCCCTGTGCAGTCTCTGTAAGTACTGACCCACTCTGTGACTCCCTCTGTGTAGTCTCTGTAAGTACTGACCCACTCTGTGATTCCCCCTGTGTAGTCTCTGTAAGTACTGACCCACTCTGTGATTCCCCCCGTGTAATCTGTGTTAGTACTGACCCACTCTGTGACTCCCTCTGTGTAGTCTCTGTAAGTACTGACCCACTCTGTGATTCCCTCTGTGTCGTCTCTGTAAGTACTGACCCACTCTGTGATTCCCCCCGTGTAATCTGTGTTAGTACTGACCCACTCTGTGACTCCCTCTGTGTAGTCTCTGTAAGTACTGACCCACTCTGTGATTCCCCCTGTGTCGTCTCTGTAAGTACTGACCCACTCTGTGATTCCCCCCGTGTAATCTGTGTTAGTACTGACCCACTCTGTGATTCCCTCTGTGTCGTCTCTGTAAGTACTGACCCACTCTGTGATTCCCCCTGTGTAGTCTCTGTAAGTACTGACCCACTCTGTGATTCCCCCTGTGCAGTCTCTGTAAGTACTGACCCACTCTGTGACTCCCTCTGTGTAGTCTCTGTAAGTACTGACCCACTCTGTGATTCCCCCTGTGTAGTCTCTGTAAGTACTGACCCACTCTGTGATTCCCCCCGTGTAATCTGTGTTAGTACTGACCCACTCTGTGATTCCCTCTGTGTCGTCTCTGTAAGTACTGACCCACTCTGTGATTCCCCCTGTGTAGTCTCTGTAAGTACTGACCCACTCTGTGATTTCCCCCGTGTAATCTGTGTTAGTACTGACCCACTCTGTGATTCCCTCTGTATCGTCTCTGTAAGTACTGACCCACTCTGTGATTCCCCCCGTGTAATCTGTGTTAGTACTGACCCACTCTGTGACTCCCTCTGTGTAGTCTCTGTAAGTACTGACCCACTCTGTGATTCCCCCTGTGTCGTCTCTGTAAGTACTGACCCACTCTGTGATTCCCCCCGTGTAATCTGTGTTAGTACTGACCCACTCTGTGATTCCCCCTGTGTAATCTCTAAGTACTGACCCACTCTGTGATTCCCCACTGTGTAGTCTCTAAGTACTGACCCACTCTGTGATTCCCCCCTGTGTAGTCTCTGTAAGTACTGACCCACTCTGTGATTCCCCCTGTGTAGTCTCTAAGTACTGACCCACTCTGTGATTCCCCCTGTGTAGTCTCTGTAAGTACAGACCCACTCTGTGACTCCCCCTGTGTAGTCTCTGTAAGTACTGACCCACTCTGTGATTCCCCCTGTGTAACTCTGTAAATACTGACCCACTCTGTGATTCCCTCTGTGTAGTCTCTGTAAGTACTGACCCACTCTGTGACTCCCCCTGTGTCGTCTCTGTAAGTACTGACCCACTCTGTGACAACCCCTGTGTAGTCTCTGTAAGTACTGACCCACTCTGTGATTCCCCTGTGTAGTCTCTGTAAGTACTGACCCACTCTGTGATTCCCCCTGTGTAGTCTCTAAGTACAGACCCACTCTGTGACTCCCCCTGTGTAGTCTCTGTAAGTACTGACCCACTCTGTGATTCCCCCTGTGTAACTCTGTAAATACTGACCCACTCTGTGATTCCCTCTGTGTAGTCTCTGTAAGTACTGACCCACTCTGTGACTCCCCCTGTGTCGTCTCTGTAAGTACTGACCCACTCTGTGACAACCCCTGTGTAGTCTCTGTAAGTACAGACCCACTCTGTGATTCCCCCTGTGCAGTCGCTGGAAGTCCTGACCCACTCTGTGACTCCCCCTGTGTAGTCTCTGTCAGTACTGACCCACTCTGTGACTCCCCCTTTGTAGTCTGAGTAAGTACAGACCCACTCTGTGACTCCCCCTGTGTAGGCTCTGTAAGTACTGACCCACTCTGTGACTCCCCCTGTGTAGTCTCTGTAAGTACAGACCCACTCTGTGACTCTCCCTGTGTAGTCTCTGTAAGTACAGACCCACTCTGTGATTCCCCCTGTGTAGTCTCGGTCAGTACTGACCCACTCTGTGATTCCCCCTGTGTAGTCTCTAAGTACTGACCCACTCTGTGATTCCCCCTTTGTAATCTCTGTAAGTACTGACCCAGTCTGTGATTCCCACTGTGTTGTCTCTGTAAGTTCTGACCCACTCTGTGATTCCCCCTGTGTAGTCTGTGTCAGTACTGACCCACTCTGTGATTCCCCCTGTGTAGTCTCTGTAATTACTGACCCACTCTGTGACTCCCCCTGTGTAGTCGCTGGAAGTCCTGACCCACTCTGTGATTCCCCTGTGTAGTATCTGTAAGTACTGACCCACTCTGTGACTCCCCCTGTGTAGTCTCTGCAAGTACAGACCCACTCTGTGATCCCCCCTGTGTAGTCTCTGCAAGTACTGACCCACTCTGTGATTCCCCCTCTATGGTCTCTGCAAGCACTGACCCACTCTGTGTTTTCCCATGTAGTCTCTGTAAGTACTGACCCACTCTGTGATTCCCCCTGTCTAGTCTGTGTAAGTACTGACCCACTCTGTGATTCCCCCTGTGCGGTCTCTGTAAGTACTGACCCACTCTGTGATTCCACCAATGTACGCTCTGCAAGTAGTGACCCACTCTGTGATTCCCCCTGTGTAGTCTCTGTAAGTGCAGACCCACTCTGTGATTCCCCCTGTGTAGTCTGTGTAAGTACTGACCCACTCTGTGAATCCCCCTGTGTAGTCTCTGTAAGTACAGACCACTCTGTGATTCCCCCTGTGTAGTCTCTGTAAGTACTGACCTACTCTGTGATTTCCCCCTGTGTAGTCTCAGTAAGTACTAACCTACTCTGTGATTCCCCGTGTGTTGTCTCTGTAAGTACTGACCCACTCTGTGATTCCCCCTGTGTAGTCTCGGTCAGTACTGACCCACTCTGTGATTCCCCCTGTGTAGTCTCTGTAAGTACTGACCCACTCTGTGATTCCCCCTTTGTAATCTCTGTAAGTACTGACCCAGTCTGTGATTCCCCTGTGTAGTCTCTGTAAGTACTGACCCACTCTGTGACTCCCCCTGTGTAGTCTCTGCAAGTACAGACCCACTCTGTGATCCCCCCTGTGTAGTCTCTGCAAGTACTGACCCACTCTGTGATTCCCCCTCTATGGTCTCTGCAAGCACTCACCCACTCTGTGTTTTCCCATGTAGTCTCTGTAAGTACTGACCCACTCTGTGATTCCCCCTGTGTAGTCTGTGTAAGTACTGACCCACTCTGTGATTCCCCCTGTGCGGTCTCTGTAAGTACTGACCCACTCTGTGATTCCACCAATGTACGCTCTGCAAGTAGTGACCCACTCTGTGATTCCCCCTGTGTAGTCTCTGTAAGTACTGACCCACTCTGTGATTCCCCCTGTGCAGTCTCTGTGAGTACTGACCCACTCTGTGACTCCCCCTTTGTAGTCTCTGTAAGTACAGACCCACTCTGTGATTCCCCCTATGTAGTCTCGGTCAGTACTGACCCACTCTGTGATTCCTCCTGTGTAGTCTCTGTAAGTACTGATCCACTCTGTGACTCCCCCTGTGTAGTCTCTGTAAGTACACACCCACTCTGTGATTCCCCCTGTGTTGTCACTAAGTACTGACCCACTCTGTGATTCCCCCTGTGTCGTCTCTGTAAGTACTGCCCCACTCTGTGATTCCCACTGTGTAGTCTCTGTAAGTACTGACCCACTCTGTGACTCCCCCTGTGTAGTCTCTGTAAGTACTGACCCATTCTGTGATTCCCCCTGTGTAGTCTCTGTAAGTACTGACCCATTCTGTGACTCCTGTGTAGTCTCTGTATGTACTGACCCACTCTGTGATTCCCCCTGTGTAGAAACATAGAAACATAGAAAATAGGTGCAGGAGCAGGCCATTCAGCCCTTCTAGCCTGCACCGCCATTCAATGAGTTCATGGCTGAACATGAAACTTCAGTACCCTCTTCCTGCTTTCACGCCATTTCCTTTGTTCCCCTAGTAGTAAGGACTTCATCTAACTCCCTTTTGAATATATTTAGTGAATTGGCCTCAACTAATTTCTGTGGTAGACAATTCCACAGGTTCACCACTCTCTGGGTGAAGAAGTTTCTCCTCATCTCGGTCCTAAATGGCTTACCCCTTATCCTCAGACTGTGACCCCTGGTTCTGGACTTCCCCAACATTGGGAACATTCTTCCTGCATCCAACCTGTCCAAACCCGTCAGAATTTTAAACGTTTCTATGAGGTCCCCTCTCACTCTTCTGAACTCCTGTGAATACAAGCCCAGTTGATCCAGTCTTTCTTGATAGGTCAGTCCCGCAATCCCGGGAATCAGTCTGGTGAATCTTCGCTGCACTCCCTTAATAGCAAGAATGTCCTTCCTCAAGTTAGGAGACCAAAACTGTACACAATACTCCAGGTGTGGCCTCACCAAGGCCCTGTACAACTGTAGCAACACCTCCCTGCCCCTGTACTCCAATGCCCTCGCTATGAAGGCCAACATGCCATTTGCTTTCTTAACCGCCTGCTGTACCTGCATGCCAACCTTCAATGACTGATGTACCATGACACCCAGGTCTCGTTGCACCTTCCCTTTTCCTAATTTGTCACCATTCAGATAATAGTCTGTCTCTCTGTTTTTACCACCAAAGTGGATAACCTCACATTTATCCACATTATACTTCATCTGCCACGCATTTGCCCACTCACCTAACCTATCCAAGTCACTCTGCAGCCTCATAGAATCCTCCTTGCAGCTCACACTGCCACCCAACTTAGTGTCATCTGCAAATTTGGAGATACTACATTTAATCCCCTCGTCTAAATCATTAATGTACAATGTAAACAACTGGGGCCCCAGCACAGAACCTTGCGGTACCCCACTAGTCACTGCCTGCCATTCCGAAAAGTACCCATTTACTCCTACTCTTTGCTCCCTGTCTGACAACCAGTTCTCAATCCACGTCAGCACACTACCCCCAATCCCATGTGCTTTAACTTTGCACATTAATCTCCTGTGTGGGACCTTGTCGAAAGCCTTCTGAAAGTCCAAATATACCACATCAACTGGTACTCCTTTGTCCACTTTATTGGAAACATCCTCAAAAAATTCCAGATGATTTGTCAAGCATGATCTCCCTTTCACAAATCCATGCTGACTTGGACCTATCATGTCACCATTTTCCAAATGCACTGCTGTGACATCCTTAATAATTGATTCCATCATTTGCCCACTACTGAGGTCAGGCTGACCGGTCTATAATTCCCTGCTTTCTCTCTCCGTCCTTTATTAAAAAGTGGGGTTACATTGGCTACCCTCCACTCGATAGGAACTGATCCAGAGTCAATGGAATGTTGGAAAATGACTGTCAATGCATCCGCTATTTCCAAGGCCACCTCTTTAAGTACTCTGGGATGCAGTCCATCAGGCCCTGGGGATTTATCGGCCTTAAATCCCATCAATTTCCCCAACACAATTTCCCGACTAATAAAGATTTCCCTCAGTTCTTCCTCCTTACTAGACCCTCTGACCACTTTTATATCCGGAAGGTTGTTTGTGTCCTCCTTAGTGAATACTGAACCAAAGTACTTGTTCAATTGGTCTGCCATTTCTTTGTTCCCCGTTATGACTTCCCCTGATTCTGACTGCAGGGGACCAACGTTTGTCTTTACTAACCTTTTTCTCTTTACATACCGATAGAAACTTTTGCAATCCATCTTAATGTTCCCTGCAAGCTTCTTCTCGTACTCCATTTTCCATGCCCTAATCAAACCCTTTGTCCTCCTCTGCTGAGTTCTAAATTTCTCCCAGGTTCGCTGCTATTTCTGGCCAATTTGTATGCCATTTCCTTGGCTTTAATACTATCCCTGATTTCCCTTTATAGCCACGGTTGAGCCACCTTCCCTTTTTTATTTTTACGTGTAGTCTGTGTAAGTACTGACCCACTCTGTGATTCCCCCTGTGTAGTCTCTTTAAGTACTGACCCACGCTGTGACTCCCCTGTGTTGTCTCTGTAAGTACTGACCCATTCTGTGATTCGTCCTGTGTAGTCTCTGTAAGTACTGACCCACTCTGTGACTCCCCCTGTGTAGTCTCTAAGTACTGACCCACTCTGTGATTCCCCCTGTGTAGTCTCTGTAAGTACTGACCCACTCTGTGATTCCCCCTGTGTAGTCTGTGTAAGTACTGACCCACTCTGTGACTCCCCCTGTGTAGTCTCTGTAAGTACTTACCCACTCTGTGATTCCCCCTGTGTACTCTCTGTAAGTACTGACCCACTCTGTGATTCCCTCTGTGTAGTCTCTGTAAGTACTGACCCACACTTTGACACCCCCTGAGTAGTCTCTGTAAGTACTGACCCACTCTGTGATTCCCCCTGTGTAGTCTCTGTAAGTACTGACCCACTCTGTGACTCCCCCTGTGTAGTCTCTGTAAGTACTCACCCACTCTGTGATTCCCCCTGTGTCGTCTGTGTAAGTACTGACCCACGCTGTGACTCCCCCTGTGTAGTCTCTGTAAGTACTGACCCACTCTGTGACTCCCCCTGTGTAGTCTCTGTAAGTACTGACCCACTCTGTGATTCCCCCTGTGTAGTCTCTGTAAGTACTGACCCACTCTGTGACTCCCCCTGTGTAGTCTCTAAGTACTGACCCACTCTGTGATTCCCCTGTGTAGTCTCTGCAAGTACTGACCCACTCTGTGACTTCCCCCTGTGTAGTCTCTGCAAGTACTGACCCATTTTGTGATTCCCCCTGTGTAGTCTTTGTAAGTACTGATCCACTCTGTGATTCCCCCTGTGTAGTCTCTGTAAGTACTGACCCACTCTTTGACTCCTCCTGTGTAGTCTCTGTAAGTACTGACCCACTCTGTGACTCCCCCTGTGTAGTCTCTGTAAGTACTGACCCACTCTGTGACTCCCCCTGTGTAGTCTCTGTAAGTACTGACCCACTCTGTGATTCCCCCTGTGTTGAGTCTGTAAGTACTGACCCACTCTGTGATTCCCTCCGTGTAGTCTCTGTAAGTACAGACCCACTCTGTGATTCCCCCTGTGTTGCCTCTGTAAGTACTGACCCACTCTGTGACTCCCCCTATGTCGTCTCTGTAAGTACTGACCCACTCTGTGACTCCCCCTGTGTCGTCTCTAAGTACTGACCCACTCTGTGACTCCCCCTGTGTAGTCTCTGTAAGTACTGACCAACTCTGTGATTCCCCCTGTGCTGTCTCTGTAAGTACTGACCCACTCTGTGACTCCCCCTGTGTAGTCTCTGTAAGTACTGACCCACTCTGTGACTCCCCCTATGTAGTCTCTGCAAGTACTGACCCACTCTGTGACTCCCCCTGTGTAGTCTCTGTAAGTACTGACCCACTCTGTGACTCCCCCTATGTAGTCTGTGTAAGTACTGACCCAATCTGTGATTCCCCCTGTGTAGTCTCTGTAAATACTGACCCACTCTGTGACTCCCCCTGTGTAGTCTCTGTAAGTACTGACCCATTTTGTGATTCCCCCTGTGTAGTCTTTGAAAGTAATGACCCACTCTGTGATTCCCCCTGTGTAGTCTCTGTAAGTACTGACCCACTCTGTGACTCCCCCTGTGTAGTCTCTGTAAGTACTGACCCACTCTGTGACTTCCCCTGTGTAGTCTCTGTAAGTACTGACCCACTCTGTGATTCCCCCTGTGTAGTCTCTGTAAGTACTGACCCACTCTGTGATTCCCCCTGTGTAGTCTGTGTAAGTACTGACCCATTTTGTGATTCCCCCTGTGTAGTCTTTGAAAGTAATGACCCACTCTGTGACTCCCCCTGTGTAGTCTCTGTAAGTACTGACCCACTCTGTGACTCCCCCTGTGTAGTCTCTGTAAGAACTGACCCACTCTGTGACTCCCCCTGTGTAGTCTCTGTAAGTACTTACCCACACTGTGACTCCCCCTGTGTAGTCTCTAAGTACTGACCCAATCTGTGATTCCCCCTGTGTAGTCTCTGTAAGTACTGACCCACTCTGTGACTCCCCCTGTGTAGTCTCTGTATGTACTGACCCACTCTGTGATTCCCCCTGTGTAGTCTCTGTAAGTACAGACCCACTCTGTGACTCCCCATGTGTAGAAACATAGAAACATAGAAAATAGGTGCAGGAGCAGGCCATTCAGCCCTTCTAGCCTGCACCGCCATTCAATGAGTTCATGGCTGAACATGAAACTTCAGTACCCTCTTCCTGCTTTCACGCCATTTCCTTTGTTCCCCTAGTAGTAAGGACTTCATCTAACTCCCTTTTGAATATATTTAGTGAATTGGCCTCAACTAATTTCTGTGGTAGACAATTCCACAGGTTCACCACTCTCTGGGTGAAGAAGTTTCTCCTCATCTCGGTCCTAAATGGCTTACCCCTTATCCTCAGACTGTGACCCCTGGTTCTGGACTTCCCCAACATTGGGAACATTCTTCCTGCATCCAACCTGTCCAAACCCGTCAGAATTTTAAACGTTTCTATGAGGTCCCCTCTCACTCTTCTGAACTCCTGTGAATACAAGCCCAGTTGATCCAGTCTTTCTTGATAGGTCAGTCCCGCAATCCCGGGAATCAGTCTGGTGAATCTTCGCTGCACTCCCTCAATAGCAAGAATGTCCTTCCTCAAGTTAGGAGACCAAAACTGTACACAATACTCCAGGTGTGGCCTCACCAAGGCCCTGTACAACTGTAGCAACACCTCCCTGCCCCTGTACTCCAATGCCCTCGCTATGAAGGCCAACATGCCATTTGCTTTCTTAACCGCCTGCTGTACCTGCATGCCAACCTTCAATGACTGATGTACCATGACACCCAGGTCTCGTTGCACCTTCCCTTTTCCTAATTTGTCACCATTCAGATAATAGTCTGTCTCTCTGTTTTTACCACCAAAGTGGATAACCTCACATTTATCCACATTATACTTCATCTGCCACGCATTTGCCCACTCACCTAACCTATCCAAGTCACTCTGCAGCCTCGTAGAATCCTCCTTGCAGCTCACACTGCCACCCAACTTAGTGTCATCTGCAAATTTGGAGATACTACATTTAATCCCCTCGTCTAAATCATTAATGTACAATGTAAACAACTGGGGCCCCAGCACAGAACCCTGCGGTACCCCACTAGTCACTGCCTGCCATTCCGAAAAGTACCCATTTACTCCTACTCTTTGCTCCCTGTCTGACAACCAGTTCTCAATCCACGTCAGCACACTACCCCCAATCCCATGTGCTTTAACTTTGCACATTAATCTCCTGTGTGGGACCTTGTCGAAAGCCTTCTGAAAGTCCAAATATACCACATCAACTGGTACTCCTTTGTCCACTTTATTGGAAACATCCTCAAAAAATTCCAGAAGATTTGTCAAGCATGATCTCCCTTTCACAAATCTATGCTGACTTGGACCTATCATGTCACCATTTTCCAAATGCACTGCTGTGACATCCTTAATAATTGATTCCATCATTTGCCCACTACTGAGGTCAGGCTGACCGGTCTATAATTCCCTGCTTTCTCTCTCCCTCCTTTATTAAAAAGTGGGGTTACATTGGCTACCCTCCACTCGATAGGAACTGATCCAGAGTCAATGGAATGTTGGAAAATGACTGTCAATGCATCCGCTATTTCCAAGGCCACCTCTTTAAGTACTCTGGGATGCAGTCCATCAGGCCCTGGGGATTTATCGGCCTTAAATCCCATCAATTTCCCCAACACAATTTCCCGACTAATAAAGATTTCCCTCAGTTCTTCCTCCTTACTAGACCCTCTGACCACTTTTATATCCGGAAGGTTGTTTGTGTCCTCCTTAGTGAATACTGAACCAAAGTACTTGTTCAATTGGTCTGCCATTTCTTTGTTCCCCGTTATGACTTCCCCTGATTCTGACTGCAGGAGACCGACGTTTGTCTTTACTAACCTTTTTCTCTTTACATACCGATAGAAACTTTTGCAATCCGTCTTAATGTTCCCTGCAAGCTTCTTCTCGTACTCCATTTTCCATGCCCTAATCAAACCCTTTGTCCTCCTCAGCTGAGTTCTAAATTTCTCCCAGTCCCCAGGTTCGCTGCTATTTCTGGCCAATTTGTATGCCATTTCCTTGGCTTTAATACTATCCCTGATTTCCCTTTATAGCCACGGTTGAGCCACCTTCCCTTTTTTATTTTTACGTGTAGTCTGTGTAAATACTGACCCACTCTGTGATTCCCCCTGTGTACTCTCTGTAAGTACTGACCCACTCTGTGATTCCCTCTGTGTAGTCTCTGTAAGTACTGACCCACACTTTGACACCCCCTGAGTAGTCTCTGTAAGTACTGACCCACTCTGTGATTCCCCCTGTGTAGTCTCTGTAAGTACTGACCCACTCTGTGACTCCCCCTGTGTAGTCTCTGTAAGTACTCACCCACTCTGTGATTCCCCCTGTGTCGTCTGTGTAAGTACTGACCCACGCTGTGACTCCCCCTGTGTAGTCTCTGTAAGTACTGACCCACTCTGTGATTCCCCCTGTGTAGTCTCTGTAAGTACTGACCCACTCTGTGACACCCCCTGTGTAGTCTCTAAGTACTGACCCACTCTGTGATTCCCCTGTGTAGTCTCTGCAAGTACTGACCCACTCTGTGACTCCCCCTGTGTAGTCTCTGCAAGTACTGACCCATTTTGTGATTCCCCCTGTGTAGTCTTTGTAAGTACTGATCCACTCTGTGATTCCCCCTGTGTAGTCTCTGTAAGTACTGACCCACTCTTTGACTCCTCCTGTGTAGTCTCTGTAAGTACTGACCCACTCTGTGACTCCCCCTGTGTAGTCTCTGTAAGTACTGACCCACTCTGTGATACCCCCTGTGTAGTCTCTAAGTACTGACCCACTCTGTGACTCCCCCTGTGTCGTCTCTGTAAGTACTGACCCACTCTGTGACTCCCCCTGTGTAGTCTCTGTAAGTACTGACCCACTCTGTGATTCCCCCTGTGTTGAGTCTGTAAGTACTGACCCACTCTGTGATTCCCTCCGTGTAGTCTCTGTAAGTACAGACCCACTCTGTGATTCCCCCTGTGTTGCCTCTGTAAGTACTGACCCACTCTGTGACTCCCCCTGTGTCGTCTCTGTAAGTACTGACCCACTCTGTGACTCCCCCTGTGTAGTCTCTGTAAGTACTGACCCACTCTGTGACTCCCCCTGTGTAGTCTCTGTAAGTACTGACCAACTCTGTGATTCCCCCTGTGCTGTCTCTAAGTACTGACCCACTCTGTGACTCCTCCTGTGTAGTCTGTGTAAGTACTGACCCAATCTGTGATTTCCCCCTGTGTAGTCTCTGTAAGTACTGACCCACTCTGTGACTCCCCCTGTGTAGTCTCTGTAAGTACTGACCCACTCTGTGATTCCCCCTGTGTTGAGTCTGTAAGTACTGACCCACTCTGTGATTCCCTCCGTGTAGTCTCTGTAAGTACAGACCCACTCTGTGATTCCCCCTGTGTTGCCTCTGTAAGTACTGACCCACTCTGTGACTCCCCCTGTGTAGTCTCTGTAAGTACTGACCCACTCTGTGATTCCCCCTGTGTAGTCTGTGTAAGTACTGACCCACTCTGTGACTC
This sequence comes from Pristiophorus japonicus, assembly GCF_044704955.1. NCBI lineage: Eukaryota > Metazoa > Chordata > Chondrichthyes > Pristiophoridae > Pristiophorus > Pristiophorus japonicus. The sequence continues at coordinate 331,639,625 of NC_091979.1, read as the reverse complement.
CCCCTATGTAGTCTCTGCAAGTAATGACCCACTCTGTGATTCCCCCTGTGTAGTCTCTGTAAGTACTGACCCACTCTGTGATTCCCCCTGTGTAGTCTGTGTAAGTACTGACCCAATCTGTGATTTCCCCCTGTGTAGTCTCTGTAAGTACTGACCCACTCTGTGACTCCCCCTGTGTAGTCTCTGTAAGTACTGACCCATTTTGTGATTCCCCCTGTGTAGTCTTTGAAAGTAATGACCCACTCTGTAATTCCCCCTGTGTAGTCTCTGTTAGTACTGACCCACTCTGTGATTCCCCCTTTGTAGTCTCTGTTAGTACTGACCCACTCTGTGATTCCCCCTGTGTAGTCTCTGCAAGTACTGACCCACTCTGTGACTCCCCCTGTGTAGTCTCTGCAAGTACTGACCCATTTTGTGATTCCCCCTGTGTAGTCTTTGTAAGTACTGATCCACTCTGTGATTCCCCCTGTGTAGTCTCTGTAAGTACTAACCCACTCTTTGACTCCTCCTGTGTAGTCTCTGTAAGTACTGACCCACTCTGTGACTCCCCCTGTGTAGTCTCTGTAAGTACTGACCCACTCTGTGATACCCCCTGTGTAGTCTCTAAGTACTGACCCACTCTGTGACTCCCCCTATGTCGTCTCTGTAAGTACTGACCCACTCTGTGACTCCCCCTGTGTAGTCTCTGTAAGTACTGACCCACTCTGTGATTCCCCCTGTGTTGAGTCTGTAAGTACTGACCCACTCTGTGATTCCCTCCGTGTAGTCTCTGTAAGTACAGACCCACTCTGTGACTCCCCCTGTGTCGTCTCTGTAAGTACTGACCCACTCTGTGATTCCCCCTGTGTAGTCTGTGTAAGTACTGACCCAATCTGTGATTTCCCCCTGTGTAGTCTCTAAGTACTGACCCACTCTGTGACTCCCCCTGTGTAGTCTCTGTAAGTACTGACCCATTTTGTGATTCCCCCTGTGTAGTCTTTGAAAGTAATGACCCACTCTGTGATTCCCCCTTTGTAGTCTCTGTTAGTACTGACCCACTCTGTGATTCCCCCTGTGTAGTCTCTGTAAGTACTGACCCACTCTGTGACTCCCCCTGTGTAGTCTTTGAAAGTAATGACCCACTCTGTGATTTCCCCCTGTGTAGTCTAGTAAGTACTGACCCACTCTGTGATTCCCCCTGTGTAGTCTCTAAGTACTGACCTACTCTGTGATTCCCTCTCTGTAGTCTCTGTAAGTACTGACCCACTCTGTGACTCCCCCTGTGTAGTCTCTGTAAGTACTGACCCACTCTGTGACTCCCCCTGTGTAGTCTTTGAAAGTAATGACCCACTCTGTGATTCCCCCTGTGTAGTCTCTGTAAGTACAGACCTACTCTGTGATTCCCCCTGTGTTGTCTCTGTAAGTACAGACCCACTCTGTGACTCCCCCTGTGTAACCTCTGTAAGTACTGACCCACTCTGTGATTCCCTCTCTGTAGTCTCTGTAAGTACTGACCCACTCTGTGATTCCCCCTGTGTAGTCTCTGTAAGTACTGACCCATTTTGTGATTCCCCCTGTGTAGTCTTTGAAAGTAATGACCCACTCTGTGACTCCCCCTTTGTAGTCTCTGTTAGTACTGACCCACTCTGTGATTCCCCCTGTGTAGTCTCTGTAAGTACTGACCCACTCTGTGACTCCCCCTGTGTAGTCTTTGAAAGTAATGACCCACTCTGTGATTTCCCCCTGTGTAGTCTAGTAAGTACTGACCCACTCTGTGATTCCCCCTGTGTAGTCTCTAAGTACTGACCTACTCTGTGATTCCCTCTCTGTAGTCTCTGTAAGTACTGACCCACTCTGTGACTCCCCCTGTGTAGTCTCTGTAAGTACTGACCCACTCTGTGACTCCCCCTGTGTAGTCTTTGAAAGTAATGACCCACTCTGTGATTCCCCCTGTGTAGTCTCTAAGTACTGACCCATTTTGTGATTCCCCCTGTGTAGTCTTTGAAAGTAATGACCCACTCTGTGACTCCCCCTGTGTAACCTCTGTAAGTACTGACCCACTCTGTGATTCCCTCTCTGTAGTCTCTGTAAGTACTGACCCACTCTGTGATTCCCCCTGTGTAGTCTCTGTAAGTACTGACCCATTTTGTGATTCCCCCTGTGTAGTCTTTGAAAGTAATGACCCACTCTGTGACTCCCCCTGTGTAGTCTCTGTAAGTACTGACCCACTCTGTGACTCCCCCTGTGTAGTCTTTGAAAGTAATGACCCACTCTGTGATTCCCCCTGTGTAGTCTCTGTTATTACTGACCCATTTTGTGATTCCCCCTGTGTAGTCTTTGAAAGTAATGACCCACTCTGTGATTCCTCCTGTGTAGTCTCTGTTAGTACTGACCCACTCTGTGATTCCCCCTGTGTAGTCTCTGTAAGTACTGACCCACTCTGTGATTCCCCCTGTGTAGTCTAGTAAGTACTGACCCACTCTGTGATTCCCCCTGTGTAGTCTCTGTAATTACTGACCCACTCTGTGATTCCCCCTGTGCAGTCTCTTAAAGTACTGACTCACTCTGTGATTCCCCCTGTGTAGTCTCTGTAAGTACTGACCCACTCTGTGGTTCCCCCTGTGTAGTCTCTGTATGTATTGACCCACTCTGTGATTCCCCCTGTGTAGAAACATAGAAAATAGGTGCAGGAGTAGGCCATTCAGCCCTTCTAGCCTGAACCGCCATTCAATGAGTTCATGGCTGAACATGAAACTTCAGTACCCTCTTCCTGCTTTCACGCCATTTCCTTTGTTCCCCCTAGTAGTAAGGACTTCATCTAACTCCCTTTTTAATATATTTAGTGAATTGGCCTCAACTAATTTCTGTGGTAGTCAATTCCACAGGTTCACCACTCTCTGGGTGAAGAAGTTTCTCCTCATCTCGGTCCTAAATGGCTTACCCCTTATCCTTAGACTGTGACCCCTGGTTCTGGACTTCCCCAACATTGGGAACATTCTTCCTGCATCCAACCTGTCCAAACCCGTCAGAATTTTAAACGTTTCTATGAGGTCCCCTCTCACTCTTCTGAACTCCTGTGAATACAAGCCCAGTTGATCCAGTCTTTCTTGATAGGTCAGTCCCGCAATCCCGGGAATCAGTCTGGTGAATCTTCGCTGCACTCCCTCAATAGCAAGAATGTCCTTCCTCAAGTTAGGAGACCAAAACTGTACACAATACTCCAGGTGTGGCCTCACCAAGGCCCTGTACAACTGTAGCAACACCTCCCTGCCCCTGTACTCCAATGCCCTCGCTATGAAGGCCAACATGCCATTTGCTTTCTTAACCGCCTGCTGTACCTGCATGCCAACCTTCAATGACTGATGTACCATGACACCCAGGTCTCGTTGCACCTTCCCTTTTCCTAATTTGTCACCATTCAGATAATAGTCTGTCTCTCTGTTTTTACCACCAAAGTGGATAACCTCACATTTATCCACATTATACTTCATCTGCCACGCATTTGCCCACTCACCTAACCTATCCAAGTCATTCTGCAGCCTCATAGAATCCTCCTTGCAGCTCACACTGCCACCCAACTTAGTGTCATCTGCAAATTTGGAGATACTACATTTAATCCCCTCGTCTAAATCATTAATGTACAATGTAAACAACTGGGGCCCCAGCACAGAACCCTGCAGTACCCCACTAGTCACTGCCTGCCATTCCGAAAAGTACCCATTTACTCCTACTCTTTGCTCCCTGTCTGACGACCAGTTCTCAATCCACGTCAGCACACTACCCCCAATCCCATGTGCTTTAACTTTGCACATTAATCTCCTGTGTGGGACCTTGTCGAAAGCCTTCTGAAAGTCCAAATATACCACATCAACTGGTACTCCTTTGTCCACTTTATTGGAAACATCCTCAAAAAATTCCAGAAGATTTGTCAAGCATGATCTCCCTTTCACAAATCCATGCTGACTTGGACCTATCATGTCACCATTTTCCAAATGCACTGCTATGACATCCTTAATAATTGATTCCATCATTTTACCCACTACTGAGGTCAGGCTGACCGGTCTATAATTCCCTGCTTTCTCTCTAACTCCTTTATTAAAAAGTGGGGTTACATTGGCTACCCTCCACTCGATAGGAACTGATACAGAGTCAATGGAATGTTGGAAAATGACTGTCAATGCTTCCGCTATTTCCAAGGCCACCTCTTTAAGTACTCTGGGATGCAGTCCATCAGGCCCTGGGGATTTATCGGCCTTAAATCCCATCAATTTCCCCAACACAATTTCCCGACTAATAAAGATTTCCCTCAGTTCTTCCTCCTTACTAGACCCTCTGACCACTTTTATATCCGGAAGGTTGTTTGTGTCCTCCTTAGTGAATACTGAACCAAAGTACTTGTTCAATTGGTCTGCCATTTCTTTGTTCCCCGTTATGACTTCCCCTGATTCTGACTGCAGGGGACCTACGTTTGTCTTTACTAACCTTTTTCTCTTTACATACCTATAGAAACTTTTGCAATCCGTCTTAATGTTCCCTGCAAGCTTCTTCTCGTACTCCATTTTCCCTGCCCTAATCAAACCCTTTGTCCTCCTCTGCTGAGTTCTAAATTTCTCCCAGTCCCCAGGTTCGCTGCTATTTCTGGCCAATTTGTATGCCATTTCCTTGGCTTTAATACTATCCCTGATTTCCCTAGATAGCCACGGTTGAGCCACCTTCCCTTTTTTATTTTTCCGTGTAGTCTGTGTAAGTACTGACCCACTCTGTGATTCCCCCTGTGTAGTCTCTGTAAGTACTGACCCACTCTGTGATTCCCCCTGTGTAGTCTCTGTAAGTACTGACCCACTCTGTGACTCCCCCTGTGTTGTCTGTGTCAGTACTGACCCACTCTGTGATTCCCCCTGTGTAGTCTGTGTAAGTACTGACCCACTCTGTGACTCCCCCTGTGTTGTCTGTGTCAGTACTGACCCACTCTGTGATTCCCCCTGTGTAGTCTCTGTAAGTACTGACCCACTCTGTGATTCCCCTGTTTAGTCTCTGTAAATACAGACCCACTCTGTGATACCCCCTCTGTAGTCTGTATAAGTACTGACCCACTCTGTGACTCCCCCTGTGTAGTCTCTGTAAGTACTGACCCACTCTGTGACTCCCTGTTTACTCGCTGTAAGTACAGACACACTCTGTGACTCCCGTGAATAGTCACTGTAAGTAGTTCTCCTGAGAAGACATACAGTGTGACTCTGATATTGAATCCCTATAAATACAGACCCGTTCTATGACTCTCCCTGTGGAATATATTTGAGATCCGAATCACTTTTGACTCCGACATTGAATCTCTGTAAGTGCAGACACACTATGTGATCCCACTGGGAGGTCTATGTAACTACAGACCCACCACCAGCTAACAATCTTCTCCCACACTCCATCAGGCAATGAATCGTGTTGAACACCACTTGCAAGCAGCACTGAGAGTATCGAGGGCACAGAATGTACTGTGGTTTGGGGACCTCAATGTCCATCTCAAGAGTGGCTGTGCAGTAACACTACAGACCCAGCTGGCCCAGTGCTCAAGGGTATAAGTGCCAGACCGGGCCTGCGACAGGTGGTGAGAGAAACAACACAACAAAAATACCCATTTGACCCTGGCCTCCCCAATCTACCTATCGCCATGTATCTGTCCATGAGTGCATTGATAGCAGTGATCAGCACACAGTCTTTGTGGAGACAAATTTGTTTTTTCACACTGAGGTGACACCCAATCGTGTTGTGTACAACTATCACCGTGCTAAATTGAATAGATTCGGAACTGATCTTGCAGCTAAAACCTGGCTGTCCATCAGGCATTGTGGGCCATCACCAGCAGCACAATTTAATTCCAGCACAATCTCTGACCTCATGGACCAACATATATCTAACTCTATCATTACCATCAGGCCAGCAGACCAACCCTGGTTCAATACCAGGGCAGAATAGCATGCTGGGAGTAACACCAGGCGTACACAAAGATGTGGTGCCAACCTGGGGAAGCTGCACCTGAGGACTACAAGCACCCTAACCAGCAGAAGCAGCATGCTGTTAACAAAGCTAAGTGATCCCACAATTAATGGATCAGATCAAAGATCTACAGTCCTGCCACATCCAGTTGTGAATGGTCGTGGATCATTAAACAACTAACGGGAGGAGGAAGCTCCATGAATATCCCAATCCTCAATGATGGCGAAGTCTAGCACACACGTGCAAAAGACAAGGCTGAATGGTGTAGAACCATCTTCAGCCAGAAATGTAGAGTGGGTTTTCCACATCTGTCTCCTCCGGAGGTAACCATCATCACAGAAGTCAGTCTTCACTCCTGGTGATATCAAGAAACAGCAGCGTGCACTGGATACAGCAAAGGCTACGGGATCTGACAACATCCTGGCTATCGTGCTGAAGACATGTGTTCCAGAATTAGCCTCGCCTCTAGCCGAGCTGTTCCAGTCCAGATACAACACTGGCATCTACCCGGCAATGTGGAAAACTGCCCAGGTATGTCTGTCCACAAAAATCAGGGCAAATCCAATCCGGCCAATTACCGCCCCATCGGTCTACTCTCAATCATCAGCAAAGTGATAGAAGGTCTCGTCAATCCTACGATCAAGTGGCACTTACTCACTAATAGCCTTGCTCACAGAAGCCTAGTTTGGGTTCTGCCAGAACCACTCGGCTCCAGACCACATTACAGCCTTGGACCAACATGAACTAAAGAGCTGAATTCCAGAGGTGAGCTGAGAGTGACGGCCCTTGAAATCACAGCAGCATTTGACTGAGTGTGGCACCAAGCAGTCCTAGTAAAATTGAAGGCAATGGGAATCAGGGGGGAAGCTCTCCATTGGCTGGAGTCATAGCTAGAACAAAGGAAGATGGTTGTGGTGGTTGCATGTCAATCATCACAGCCCCAGGACATGGTGGCAGGAGTTCCTGAGGACAATGTCCGAGGTTCAACCATCTTCACCTGCTTCATCAATGATCTTCCCTCCATCAGAATGTCACAAGTGGGTATAATTGCACAATGTTCAGTTCCATTCACAACTCCTCAGATAATGAAGCAGTCCATGCTCGCATGCAGCAAGACCTGGAGGACATTCAGGCTTGGGCTGATAAGTGGCAAGTTATATTCACGCCACACAAGTGCCAGGCAATGACCGTCTCCAACAAGCGAGAGTCTAACCAGCTCCCATTGATATTCAACGGCATTTCCATCGGCGAATCCCCATCATCGACATCCTGGTGGTTACCATTAACCAGAAACTTAACTGGATGAGCCAAATCAACACCGTGGCAACAGGAACACATCAGATGTGGATTATTCTGTGCCATGTATCACAACTCTCGAATCCCCAAAGCCTTTCCTCCATCTACAAGACACACATCAGGAGTGTGATGGAATATGCTCCAATTGCCTGGAGGAATGCAGCTCCAAAAAGACTCCAGAAGCCCGACACCATCAAGGACAAAGCAGCCTGCATGATTTGTATCCCATCCACCCCTGAATCATTCATTCCCTCCACCACTGTCACACCGTGGCTCAGTGTAGACCCTCTATAAGATGCACTGTGGCAACTCGCCAATGCTTCTTTAGTAGCACCTCACAAACTCCCAAACTCTAAAACCTAGATGGACAAGGGCAGCAGGCGCATAGGAACACAACCACCTGCAAGTTCCCCTCGAAGTTACACACCACCCGGACTTGGAAATATATCGACGTTCTTTCATCGTCACGAGGTCTAAATCCTGGAACTCCCTCCTTTACAGCACTGTGAGTGAACCTTCAACACACCGACTGCAGGGATGTAATGTCAATTATGGGGGACAATTAATGCTGGACTTGTCATAGACACCAAGATCCCAGCACGAATAAAGCAAAACACCCAGGGCAGGTACGGGATCGGTTCGATGCAGAGTAATTCGGGATTGTTTAATGCGACAGTGGAGAAGGAAATTTGCATCTAACGCATGCTGCACCTGCCCTGGAAGTGTTTGACGGGATAGTGTAGAGCGAACTTCGATCTGTTTCTAATGAGCACTTTACCTGACCTAGGTATGTATTTCAGGACAGTGTAGAGTGAGCTTTAAAATGTATCGAAACTGGGCTCTGATTGTCATTGGAGTGCTGGATGTCACTGTTTACACGGAACTATCCTCTGTTTACAACACTTCCCTTTTCTGAACATCAAGTGTTGATTGGGACAATGTAAATGGAGAGTTAATGTACACATAACCCCGTGCATTACCTGCCCTGGGAGTGTTTGTTGGGACAGTGCAGAGGGAGCTTTACTCTGTATCTAACCCCGTGCTGTACCTGCCCTGGGAGTGTTTGATGGGGCAGTGTAGAGGGAGCTTTACTCTGTATTTAACCCCGTGCTGTACCTGCCCTGGGAGTGTTTGATGGGGCAGTGTAGAGGGAGCTTTACTCTGTATCTAACCCGTGCTGTACCTGCCCTGGGAGTGTTTGATGGGACAGTGTAGAGGGAGCTTTACTCTGTATCTAACGCCCTGTACCTGCCCTGGGAGTGTTTGATGGCACAGTGTAGAGGGAGCTTTACACTGTATCTAACCCGAAGAGATTAGTGTACAAAATTAAGGCACATGGGATTGGGGGTAATGTATTGATGTGGATAAAGAACTGGTTGACAGACAGGAAGCAAAGTGTGGGAATAACCAGGGACTTTTTCAAAATGGCAGGCAGTGACGAATGGGTTACCACAAGGTTCAGTGCTGGGACCCCAGATATTTACAATATATATTAATGATTTAGACAAAGGAATTGAATGTAATATTTCCAGGTTTGCAGATGACAATAAATTGGTGGCGGTGTGAGCTGTGAGGGGGACGCTAAGGGGCTGCAGGGTGACTTGGACAGGTTAGGTGAATGGGCAAATGCATGGCAGATGCAGTATAATGTGGATAAATGTGAGGGTATCCACTTTGTTGGCAAAAACAGGAAGACAGATTATCTGAATCATGACAGATCGGTAAAAGGGAAGTTGCAATGAGACCTGTGTGTCATGGTACATCAGTCATTGAAAGTAGACATGCAGGTACAGCAGGCAGCTCAGAAAGCAAATGGTATGTTGGCCTTCATAGCGTGAGTATTTGAGTATAGGAGCAGGGAGGTCTTGCTGCAGTTGTACAGGGCCTTGGTGAGGCCACACCTGAAATATTGTGTTCAGTTTTGGTTTCCTAATCTGAGGAAGGACATTCTTGCTATTGAGGGAGTGCAGCGAAGGTTCACCAGACTGATTCCAGGGATTGGAGGACTGAAATGAGAAGAAAGATTGGATCGACTAGGCTTATATTCATTGGAATTTAGATGAAGGATAGGGGATCTCATAGAAGCATGTAAAATTCTGACGGGATTAGAAACATAGAAACATAGAAAATAGGTGCAGGAGTAGGCCATTCGGTCCTTCGAGCCTGCACCACCATTCAATAAGATCATGGCTGATCATTCCCTCAGTATCCCATTCCTGCTTTCTCTCCATACCCCTTGATTCCTTTAGCCATATGGGCCATATCTAACTCCCTCTTGACTATATCCAATGAAGCGGCATCAACAACTCTCTGCAGCAGGGAATTCCACAGGTTAACAACTCTCTGAGTGAAAAAGTTTCTCCTCATCTCAGTCCGAAATGGCCTATCCCTTATCCTAAGACTGGGTCCCCTGGTTCTAGACTTCCCCAACATCGGGAACATTCTTCCTGTATCTAACCTGTCCCGTCCCGTCAGAATCTTGTAAGTTTCTGTGAGATCCCCTCTCATCCTTCTAAACTCCAATGTATAAAGGCCCAGTCGATCCAGTCTCTCCTCATATGTCAATCCCGCCATCCCGGGAATTAGTCTGGTGAACCTTCGCAGCACTCCCTGAATAGTAAGAATGTCCTTCCTCAGATTAGGAGACCAAAACTGTACACGATATTTCAGGTGAGGCCTCACCAAGGCCCTGTACAACTGCAGTAAGACCTCCCTGCTCCTATACTCAAATCCCCTCGCTATGAAGGCCAACATGCCATTTGCCGCCTTCACCACCTGCTGTACCTGCATGCCCACTTTCAGTGACTGATGTACCATGACACCCAGGTCTCGTTGCACCTCCCCTTTTCCTAATCTGTCACCATTCAGATAATATTCTGCCTTCGTGTTTTTGCCCCCAGAATGGATAACCTCACATTTATCCACATTATACTGCATCTGCCATGCATTTGCCCACTCACCTAACCTGTCCAAGTCACCCTGCAGCCTCTTAGCTTCCCCCTCACAGCTCACACCGCCACCCAGCTTAGTGTCATCTGCAAACTTGGAGATATTACACTCAATTCCTTCATCTAAATCATCAATATGTATTGAAAAGAGCTGGGGCCCCAGCACTGAGCCCTGCGGCACCCCACTAGTCACTGCCTGCCATTCTGAAAAGGACCCAGTTATCCCGGCTCTCTGCTTCCTGTCTGCCAACCAGTTCTCTATCCACGTCAGTACATTACCCCCAGTACCATCTGCTTTGATTTTGCACACCAATCTCTTGTGTGGGACTTTGTCAAAAGCATTTTGAAAGTGCAAATACATCACATCCACTGGTTCTCCCTTGTCCACTCTACTAGGTACATCCTCAAAAAATTCCGGAAGATTTGTCAAGCATGATTTCCCTTTCATAAATCCATGCTGACTTGGACCGATCCTGTCACTGCTTTCCAAATGCGCTGCTATTTCATCCTTAATGATTGATTCCAACATTTTCCCCACAACTGATGTCAGGCTAAACGGTCTATAATTACCCGTTTTCTCTCTCTCTCTCTTTTTTTAAAAAGTGGTGTTACATTAGCTACCCTCCAGTCCATAGGAACTGATCCAGAGTCGATAGACTGTTGGAAAATGATCACCAATGCATCTACTATTTCTCGGGCCACTTCCTTAAGTACTCTGGGATGCAGACGATCAGGCCCCAGGGATTTATCGGCCTTCAATCCCATCAATTTCCCCAACACAATTTCCAACACAATTTCCCGCCCAATAAGGATATCCTTCAGTTCCTCCTTCTCACTAGACCCTCGGTCCCCTAGTACTTCCAGAATGTTATTTCAGTCTTCCTTCGTGAAGACAGAACCAAAGTACTTTTTCAACTGGTCCGCCATTTCTTTGTTACCCATTATAAATTCACCTCAATCTGACTGCAAGGGACCTACGTTTGTTTTCACTTTTTCTCTTCACATGTCTATAGAAGCTTTTGCAGTCAGTTTTTATGTTCCCAGCAAGCTTCCAATCATACTCTATTTCCCCCCTCCTAATTGAATGCTTTGGCCTCCTCTGCTCTATGACAAAATTCTTCCAGTCCTCAGGTTTGCTGCTTTTTCTGGCCAATTTATATGCCTCTTCCTTGGATTTAACACTATCCTTAATTTCCCTTGTTAGCCACGGTTGAGCCACCTTCCCCGTTTTATTTTTACTCCAGACAGGGATGTACAATTGTTGAAGTTCATCCATGTGATCTTTAAATGTTTGCCATTGCCTATCCACCGTCAATCCTTTAAGTATCACTCGCCAGTCTATTCTAGCTAATTCATGTCTCATACCATCGAAGTTACCTTTCCCCAAGTTCAGGACCCTAGTCTCTGAATTAACTGTGTCGCTCTCCATCTTAATAAAGAATTCTACCATGTTATGGTCGCTCTTCCCAAAGGGGCCTCGCACAACAAGATTGTTAATTAGTCCTTTCTCATTACACATCACCCAGTCTAGGATGGCCAGCTCTCTAGTTGGTTCCTCGACATATTGATCGAGAAAACTATCCCGAATACATTCCAGGAAATCCTCCTCCACCGCATTGCTACCAGTTTGGTTAGCCCAATCAATATGTAGATTAAAGTCGCCCATGATAACTGCTGTACCTTTATTGCACGCATCACTAATTTCTTGTTTGATTTTGTCCCCATCCTCAATACAACTGTTTGGTGGTCTGTACACAACTCCCACTAGCGTTTTCTGCCCTTTGGTATTCTGCAGTTCCACCCATATCAATTCCACATCATCCAAGCTAATGTCTTTCCTTACTATTGCATTAATTTCCTCTTTAACCAGCAATTCCACCCCGCCTCCTTTTCCTTTCTGTTTATCCTTCCTAAATGTTGAATACCCCTGGATGTTGAGTTCCCAGACTTGGTCACCCTGGAGCCATGTCTCTGTGATGCCAATCACATAAGAACATAAGAACATAAGAATTGGGAACAGGAGTAGGCCATCTAGCCCCTCGAGCCTGCTCCGCCATTCAACAAGATCATGGCTGATCTGGCCGTGGACTCAGCTCCACTTACCCGCCCTCTCCCCGTAACCCTTAATTCCCTTATTGGTTAAAAATCTATCTATCTGTGATTTGAATACATTCAATGAGCTAGCCTCAACTGCTTCCTTAGGCAGAGAATTCCACAGATTCACAACCCTCTGGGAGAAGAAATTCCTTCTCAACTCGGTTTTAAATTGGCTCCTCCGTATTTTGAGGCTGTGCCCACTAGTTCTAGCCTCCCCCACCAGTGGAAACAACCTCTCTGCCTCTATCTTGTCTATCCCTTTCATTATTTTAAATGTTTCTATAAGATCACCCCTCATCCTTCTGATCTCCAAAGAGTAAAGACCCAGTGTACTCAATCTATCATCATAAGGTAACCCCCTCATTTCTCGAATCAGCCTAGTGAATCGTCTCTGTACCCCCTCCAAAGCTAGTATATCCTTCCTTAAGTAAGGTGACCAAAACTGCACGCAGTACTCCAGGTGCGGCCTCACCAATACCCTGTACAGTTGCAGCAGGACCTCCCTGCTTTTGTACTCCATCCCTCTTGCAATGAAGGCCAACATTCCATTCGCCTTCCTGATTACCTGCTGCACCTGCAAACTAACTTTTTGGGATTCGCGCACAAGGACCCCCAGGTCCCTCTGCACCGCAGCATGTTGTAATTTCTCCCCATTCAAATAATATTCCCTTTTACTGTTTTTTTTCCCAAGGTGGATGACCTCACACTTTCCAACATTGTATTCCATCTGCCAAACCTTAGCCCATTCGCTTAACCTATCCAAATCTCCTTGCAGTCTCTCTGAGTCCTCTACACAACCCGCTTTCCCACTAATCTTAGTGTCATCTGCAAATTTTGTTACACTACACTCTGTCCCCTCTTCCAGGTCATCTATGTATATTGTAAACAGTTGTGGTCCCAGCACCGATCCCTGTGGCACACCACTAACCACTGATTTCCAACCGGAAAAGGACCCATTTATCCCGACTCGCTGCTTTCTGTTCACCAGCCAATTCTCTATCCATGCTAATACATTTCCTCTGACTCCGCGTACCTTTATCTTCTGCAGTAACCTTTTGTGTGGCACCTTATCGAATGCCTTTTGGAAGTCTAAATACACCACATCCATCGGTACACCTCTAGCCACCATGCTCGTTATATCCTCAAAGAATTCCAGTAAATTAGTTAAACATGATTTCCCCTTCATGAATCCATGTTGCGTCTGCTTGATTGCACTATTCCTATCCAGATGTCCCGCTATTTCTTCCTTAATGATAGTTTCAAGCATTTTCCCCACTACAGATGTTAAACTAATCGGCCGATAGTTACCTGCCTTTTGCCTGCCCCCTTTTTTAAACAGAGGCGTTACATTAGCTGCTCTCCAATCCGCTGGTACCTCCCCAGAGTCCAGAGAATTTTGGTAGATTATAACGAATGCATCTGCTATAACTTCCGCCATCTCTTTTAATACCCTGGGATGCATTTCATCAGGACCAGGGCACTTGTCTACCTTGAGTCCCATTAGTCTGTCCAGCACTACCTCCCTAGTGATAGTGATCATCTCAAGGTCCTCCCTTCCCATATTCCTATGACCAGCAATTTTTGGCATGGTTTTTGTGTCTTCCACTGTGAAGACGGAAGCAAAATAATTGTTTAAGGTCTCTGCCATTTCCACATTTCCCATTATTAAATCCCCCTTCTCATCTTCTAAGGGACCAACATTTACTTTAGTCACTCTTTTCCGTTTTATATATCTGTAAAAGCTTTTACTATCTGTTTTTATGTTTTGCGCAAGTTTATCTTCGTAATCTATCTTTCCTTTCTTTATTGCTTTTTTAGTCATTCTTTGCTGTTGCTTAAAATCTTCCCAATCCCCTAGTTTCCCACTAATCTTGGCCACCTTATACGCATTGGTCTTTGATTTGATACTTTCCTTTATTTCCTTGGTTAACCACGGCTGGTTATCTCTTCTCTTACTGCCCTTCTTTTTCACTGGAATATATTTTTGTTGCGCATTATGAAAGAGCTCCTTAAAAGTCCTCCACTGTTCCTCAATTGTGCCACCGTTTAGTCTGTGTTTCCAGTCTACTTTAGCCAACTCTCCCCTCATCCCACTGTAGTCCCCTTTGTTTAAGCATAGTACAGTCGTTTCTGACACAACTTCCTCATCCTCAATCTGTATTACAAATTCAACCATACTGTGATCACTCATTCCGAGAGGATCTTTTACAAGGAGATCGTTTATTTTTCCTGTCTCGTTACACAGGACCAGATCCAAAATGGCTTGCTCCCTTGTAGGCTCTGTTACATACTGTTCTAAGAAACAATCCCATATGCATTCTATGAATTCCTCCTCCAGCCTACCCCGTGCGATTTGATTTGACCAATCGATATGTAGGTTAAAATCCCCCGTAACTACTGCCGTTCCTTTTTCACATGCCTCCATTATTCCCTTGATTATTGCCCGCCCCACCATGAAGTTATTATTTGGAGGTCTATAAACTACGCCCACCAGTGACTTTTTCCCCTTACTATCTCGAATCTCCACCCACAATGATTCAACATTTTGTTCATTAGAGCCAATATCATCTCTCACAACTGCCCTGATATCATCCTTTATTAACAGAGCTACCCCACCTCCTTTCCCTTCTTGTCTATCTTTCTGAATCGTCAGATACCCGTGTATGTTTAATTCCCAGTCTTGGCCACCCTGCAACCACGTTTCTGTAATGGCCACCAAATCATACCCATTTGTAATGATTTGTGCCGTCAACTCATTTACTTTATTTCGAATGCTGCGTGCATTTAGGTAGAGTGTTTTAATCCTAGTTTTTAAACCATGATTTCTAGTTTTGACCCCTCCTGCAGCCCTTTTATATTCAGTGGCCCTTTTTGTTTTTTGCCTTGGGTTTCTCTGCCCTCCACTTTTACTCATCTCCTTTCTGTCTTTTGTTTTTGTCTCCTTTTTGTTTCCCTCTGTCTCCCTGTATTGGTTCCCATCCCCCTGCCATATTAGTTTAACTCCTCCCCAACAGCACTAGCAAACACTCCCCCGAGGACATTGGTTCCGGTCCTGCCCAGGTGCAGAATGTCTGGTTTATATTGGTCCCACATCCCCCAGAACCGGTTCCAATGCCCCATGAATTTGAATCCCCCCCTGCTGCACCACTGCTCAAGCCATGTATTCATCTGAGCTATCCTGCGATTCCTACTCTGACTAGCACGTGGCACTGGTAGCAATCCCGAGATTACTACTTTTGAGGTCCTACTTTTTAATTTAACTCCTAGCTCCTTAAATTCGTCTCGTAGGACCTCATCCCTTTTTTTACCTATATCGTTGGTATCAATGTGCACCATGACAACTGGCTGTTCTCCCTCCCTTTTCAGAATGTCCTGCACTCGCACGGAACATCCTTGACCCTTGCACCAGGGAGGCAACATACCATCCTGGAGTCTCGGTTGCGGCCGCAGAAACGTCTATCTATTCCCCTTATGATTGAATCCCCTATCACTATCGCTCTCCCACTCTTTTTCCTGCCCTTCTGTGCAGCAGAGCCAGCCACGGTGCCATGAATTTGGCTGCTGCTGCCCTCCCCTGATGAGTCATCTCCCTCAACAGTACTCAAAGCAGTGTATCTGTTTTGCAGGGGGATGACCAGATGGGACCCCTGCACTACCTTCTTTGTACTACTCTTCCTGCTGGTCTTCCATTCCCTAGCTGGCTGTGGACCCTTCTCATGCGGTAAGACCAACTCGCTACACGTGCTACTCACGTCATTCTCAGCATCGTGGATGCTCCAGAGTGAATCCACCCTCAGCTCCAATTCCGCAATGTGGACCGTCGGGAGCTGGAGGCGGATACACTTCCCGCACACGTAGTCGTCAGGGACACCGGAAGTGTCCCACATGTTACAGGAGGAGCATAACACGTGTCCGAGCTCTCCTGCCATGATTTAACCCTTAGATATACTTAATTTGGCGACAAGAATATTACAGTTTATTTACTGATATAAAAATAAAAAGAAAAGCTGCTCACCAATCACCAGCCAATCACTTACCCCCTTGGCCGTGACATCACCTTTTGATTCCTTTCTACTTCTTTTTTGCTTTCTCTCCCGTTGTAGCTGCACCGGTCGGTCTTTTATAGGCTGCTCCGACACTGCTCCCGCTGGGTCTTTTATAGGCTGCTCCGACACTGCTCCCGCTGGGCCTTTTATAGGCCGCTCCGACACTGCTCCAGCTGGGCCTTTTATAGGCCGCTCCGACACTGCTCCCGCTGGGCCTTTTATAGGCCGCTCCGACACTGCTCCCGCTGGGCCTTTTATAGGCCGCTCCGACACTGCTCCCGCTGGGCCTTTTATAGGCCGCTCCGACACTGCTCCCGCTGGGCCTTTTATAGGCCGCTCCGACACTGCTCCCGCTGGGCCTTTTATAGGCCGCTCCAACACTGCTCCCGCTGGGCCTTTTATAGGCCGCTCCAACACTGCTCCCGCTGGGCCTTTTATAGGCTGCTCCAACACTGCTCCCGCTGGGCCTTTTATAGGCTGCTCCGACACTGCTCCCGCTGGGTCTTTTATAGGCTGCTCCGACACTGCTCCCACTGGGCCTTTTATAGGCTGCTCCGACACTGCTCCCACTGGGCCTTTTATAGGCCTCTCCGACACTGCTCCCGCTGGGCCTTTATAGGCCTCTCCGACACTGCTCCCGCTGGGTCTTTTATAGGCCACTCCGACACTGCTCCCGCTGGGCCTTTATAGGCCTCTCCGACACTGCTCCCGCTGGGTCTTTTATAGGCCACTCCGACACTGCTCCCACTGGGCCTTTTATAGGCCGCTCAGACACAGCTCCCGCTGGGCCTTTTATAGGCCTCTCCGACACTGCTCCCGCTGGGCCTTTTATAGGCCGCTCCGACACTGCTCCCGCTGGGCCTTTATAGGTCGCTCCGACACTGCTCCCGCTGGGCCTTTTATAGGCCGCTCCGACACTACTCCCGTTGGGCCTTTTATAGGCCTCTCCGACACTGCTCCCGCTGGGCCTTTTATAGGCTGCTCCGACACTGGCTCTCGAGCTCCCGCTGGGCCTTTTATATGCTGCTCCGACACTGCTCCCGCTGGGGCTTTTATAGGCCGCTCCGACACTGCTCCCGCTGGGCCTTTTATAGGCCGCTCCGACACTGCTCCCGCTGGGCCTTTTATAGGCTGCTCCGACACTGCTCCCACTGGGCCTTTATAGGCTGCTCCGACACTGCTCCCACTGGGCCTTTTATAGGCCTCTCCAACACTGTTCCCGCTGGGCCTTTTATAGGCTGCTCCGACACTGCTCCCACTGGGCCTTTTATAGGCTGCTCCGACACTGCTCCCACTGGGCCTTTTATAGGCTGCTCCAACACTGTTCCCGCTGGGCCTTTTATAGGTTGCTCCGACACTGCTCCCGCTGGGCCTTTTATCGGCTGCTCCGACACTGCTCCCACTGGGCCTTTTATAGGCTGCTCCGACACTGCTCCCGCTGGGCCTTTTATAGGCTGCTCCAACACTGTTCCCGCTGGGCCTTTTATAGGCTGCTCCGACACTGCTCCCGCTGGGCCTTTTATAGGCTGCTCCGACACTGCTCCCACTGGGCCTTTTATAGGCCGCTCCGACACTGCTCCCGCTGGGCCTTTTATAGGCCGCTCCGACACTGCTCCCGCTGGGCCTTTTATAGGCTGCTCTGACACTGCTCCCGCTGGGCCTTTTATAGGCTGCTCCAACACTGCTCCCGCTGGATCTTTTATAGGCTGCTCCGACACTGCTCCCGCTGGGCCTTTTATAGGCCTCTCCGACACTGCTCCCGCTGGGCCTTTTATAGGCTGCTCCGACACTGCTCCCGCTGGGCCTTTTATAGGCCTCTCCGACACTGCTCCCGCTGGGCCTTTTATAGGCTGCTCCGACACTGCTCCCACTGGGCCTTTTATAGGCTGCTCCGACACTGCTCCCGCTGGGCCTTTGATAGGCCGCTCCGACACTGCTCCCTCTGGGTCTTTTATAGGCTGCTCCGACACTGCTCCCGCTGGGCCTTTGATAGGCTGCTCCGACACTGCTCCCGCTGGGCCTTTGATAGGCCGCTCCGACACTGCTCCCACTGGGCCTTTTATAGGCTGCTCCGATACTGCTCCCGCTGGGCCTTTTATAGGCTGCTCCGACACTGCTCCCGCTGGGCCTTTTATAGGCTGCTCCGACACTGCTCCCGCTGGGCCTTTTATAGGTTGCTCCGACACTGCTCCCGCTGGGCCTTTTATAGGCCGCTCCGACACTGACTCTCAAGCTCCCGCTGGGCCTTTTATAGGCCACTCTGACGCTGCTCCAACCTCTCACCAACTGCCAACATCATACCCGTTAACTGCTATCTGCACAGTTAATTCGTCCACCTTATTCCAAATACTCCTCACATTGAGGCACAGAGCCTTCAGGCTTGTTTTTTTCAATGCACTTTACCCCTTTAGGATTTTGATGTAATGTAGTCAGAGTAGGAATCGCAGGATAGCTCAGGTGAATACGTGGCTTGAGCAGTGATGCAGAAGGGAGGGATTCAAATTCCTGGGACAATGGAACCAGTTCTGGTGGAGGTGGGACCAGTACAAACTAGATGGTCTGCACATGGGCAGGACTGGAACCAATGTCAGTCGAGGAGGCGGGAGCTCGGAGCAGCGCGAGTCCGGGGTCGGCGAGAGGCTTATAAAAGGCCAGCGGGAGTCAGGCAGTTCGAGGAGGCGGGAGCTCGGAGCAGCGCGAGTCCGGGGTCGGCGAGAGGCCTATAAAGGCGGAGCTTGTGCAGCGACAGGGAGAAGGCAAAAAAGAAGTAGAAAGAAACAGAAAGGTGACATCACAGCCAAGGGGGTAAGTGATTGGCTGGTGATTGGTGAGTAGTTTTTCTTTTTTCTCATCTATCACCGTCAGTAACTTTTAACATTGTTGTTGCCGATTTAAGGGTATCTAAGGGTTAAGTCATGGCAGGAGACCTTGGTCACATGATATGCTCCTCCTGTACCATGTGGGAACTCAGGGACACTTCCGGTATCCCTGACGACTACGTGTGCGGGAAGTGTATCCGCCTCAAGCTCCTGACGGATTGCGTTGCGGAATTGGAGCTGAGGGTAGATTCACTCTGGAGCATCCACGATGCTGAGAATGACGTGAGTATCACGTGTAGCGAGTTGGTCTTACCGCAGGAGAAGGGTCCACAGCCAGCGAGGGAATGGAAGACCAGCAGGAAGAGTAGTGCAAGGAAGGTAGTGCAGGGGTCCCCTGTGGTCATCCCCCTGCAAAACAGATACACTGCTTTGAATACTGTTGAGGGGGATGACTCATCAGGAGAGGGCAGCAGCAGCCAAGTTCATGGCACCGTGGCTGGCTCTGTTGCACAGGAGGGCAGTAAAAAGAGTGGGAGAGCGATAGTTATAGGGGATTCAATTGTAAGGGGAATAGATAGGCGTTTCTGCGGCCGCAACCGAGACTCCAGGATGGTATGTTGCCTCCCTGGTGCAAGGCTCAAGGATGTCTCAGAGCGGGTGCAGGACATTCTGAAAAGGGAGGGTGAACAGCCAGTTGTCATGGTGCACATTGGTACCAACGACAGGTAAAAAAAGGGATGAGGTCCTACGAGACGAATTTAAGCAGCTAGGAGCTAAATTAAAATGTAGGACCTCAAAAGTAGTAATCTCGGGATTGCTACCAGTGCCACGTGCTAGTCAGAGTAGGAATCGCAGGATAGCGCAGATGAATATGTGGCTTGAGCAGTGGTGCAGCAGGGAGGGATTCAAATTCCTGGGGCATTGGGACCGGTTCTGGGGGAGGTGGGACCAGTACAAACCGGACGGTCTGCACCTGGGTAGGACCGGAACCAATGTCCTCGGGGAAGTGTTTGCGAGTGCTGTTGGGGAGGAGTTAACCTAATATGGCAGGGGGATGGGAACCTATGCAGGGAGACAGAGGGAAACAAAAAGGAGACAAAAGCAAAAGACAGAAAGGAGATGAGTAAAAGTGGAGTGCAGAGAAACCCAGGGCAAGAAACAAAAAGGGCCACTGAATATAAAGGGGCTGCAGGAGGGGTAAAAACTAGAAATCATGGTTTAAAAACTAGTATTAAAACACTCTACCTAAACGCACGCAGCATTCGAAATAAAGTAAATGAGTTGACGGCACAAATCATTACAAATGGGGATGATTTGGTGGCCATTACAGAAACGTGGTTGCAGGGTGGCCAAGACTGGGAATTAAACATACAGGGGTATCTGACAATTCGGAAAGATAGACAAGAAGGGAAAGGAGGTGGGGTAGCTCTATTAATAAAGGATGATATCAGGGCAGTTGTGAGAGACGATATTGGCTCTAATGAACAAAATGTTGAATCATTGTGGGTGGAGATTAGAGATAGTAAGGGGAAAAAGTCACTGCTAGGTGTAGTTTATAGGCCCCCAAATAATAACTTCATGGTGGGGCGGGCAATAATCAAGGGAATAATGGAGGCATGTGAAAAAGGAATGGCAGTAATCATGGGGGATTTTAACCTACATATCGATTGGTCAACTCAAATCGCACGGGGTAGCCTGGAGGAGGAATTCATAGAATGCATATGGGATTGTTACTTAGAACAGTATGTTACAGAACCTACAAGGGAGCAAGCTATCTTAGATCTGGTCCTGTGTCATGAAACAGGAATAATAAATGATCTCCTAGTAAAAGATCCTCTCGGAATGAGTGATCACAATATGGTTGAATTTGTAATACAGATTGAGGGTGAGGAAGTTGTGTCTCAAACAAGCGTACTATGCTTAAACAAAGGGGACTACAGTGGGATGAGGGCAGAGTTGGCTAAAGTAGACTGGAAACACAGACTAAACGGTGGCACAATTGAGGAACAGTGGAGGATTTTTAAGGAGCTCTTTCATAGTGCTCAACAAAAATATATTCCAGTGAAAAAGAAGGGCGGTAAGAGAAGGGATAACCAGCTGTGGATAACCAAGGAAATAAAGGAGAGTATCAAATTAAAAACCAATGCGAATAAGGTGGCCAAGGTTAGTGGGAAAATAGAAGATTGGGAACATTTTAAACGACAGCAAAGAATGACTAAAAATGCAATAAAGGAAGGAAAGATAGATTACGAAGGTAAACTTGCGCAAAACATAAAAACAGATAGTAAAAGCTTTTACCAATAGATAAAACGGAAAAGAGTGACTAAAGTAAATGTTGGTCCCTTAGAAGATGAGAAGGGGGATTTAATAATGGGAAATGTGGAAATGGCTGAGACTTTAAACAATTATTTTGCTTCGGTCTTCACAGTGGAAGACACAGAAACCATGCCAAAAATTGCTGGTCACAGGAATGTGGGGAGGGAGGACCTTGAGACAATCACTATCACTAGGGGGGTAGTGCTGGACAGGCTAATGGGACTCAAGGTATACAAGTCCCCTGGTCCTGATGAAATGCATCCCAGGGTATTAAAAGAGATGGCGGAAGTTATAGCAGATGCATTCGTTAGAATCTACCAAAATTCTCTGGACCCTGGGCAGGTACCAGCGGATTGGAAAGCAGCTAATGTAACGCCTCTGTTTAAAAAAGGGGGCAGACAAAAGACAGGTAACTATCAGCCGGTTAGTTTAACATCTGTAGTGGGGAAAATGCTTGAAACTATCATTAAGGAAGAAATAGCGGGACATCTAGATAGGAATAGTGCAATCAAGCAGACGCAGCATGGATTCATGAAGGGGAAATCATGTTTAACTAATTTACTGGAATTCTTTGAGGATATAACGAGCATGGTGGCTAGAGGTGTACCGATGGATGTGGTGTATTTAGATTTCCAAAAGGCATTCGATAAGGTGCCACACAAAAGGTTACTGCAGAAGATAAAGGTACGCGGAGTCAGAGGAAATGTATTAGCATGGATCGAGAATTGGCTGGCGAACAGAAAGCAGAGAGTCGGTATAAATGGGTCCTTTTCGGGTTGGAAATCGGTGGTTAGTGGTGTGCCACAGGGATCGGTGCTGGGACCACAAGTGTTTACAATATACACAGATGACCTGGAAGAGGGGACAGAGTGTAGTGCAACAAAATTTGAGAATGACACTAAGATTAGTGGGAAAGCGGGTTGTGTAGAGGACACAGAGAGGCTGCAAAGAGATTTAGATAGGTTAAGCGAATGGGCTAAGGTTTGGCAGATGGAATACAATGTTGGAAAGTGTGAGGTCATCCACCTTGGGAAAAAAAACAGTAAAAGGGAATATTATTTGAATGGGGAGAAATTACAACATGCTACGGTGCAGAGGGACCTGGGGGTCCTTGTGCATGAATCCCAAAAAGTTAGTTTGCAGGTGCAGCAGGTAATCAGGAAGGCGAATGGAATGTTGGCCTTCATTGCGAGAGGGATGGAGTACAAAAGCAGGGAGGTCCTGCTGCAACTGTACAGGGTATTGGTGAGGCCGCACCTGGAGTACTGCGTGCAGTTTTGCTTGCCTTACTTAAGGAAGGATATACTAGCTTTGGAGTGGGTACAGAGACAATTCACGAGACTGATTCCGGAGATTAGGCGGTTACCTCATGATAATAGATTGAGTAGACTGGGTTTTTAGTCGTTGGAGTTCAGAAGGATGAGGGGTGATCTTATAGAAAAATTTAAGATAATGAAAGGGATCGACAAGATAGAGGCAGAGAGGTTGTTCCCATTGGTCGGGGAGACTAGAACTAGGGGGCACAGCCTCAAAATACAGGGGGAGCCAATTTAAAACCGAGTTGAGAAGGAATTTCTTCTCCCAGAGGGTTGTGAATCTGTGGAATTCTCTGCCCAAGGAAACAGTTGAGGCAAGCTCATTCAATGTATTCAAGTCACAGAGCGATATATTTTTAACCAATAAGGGAATTAAGGGTTACGGGGAGCAGGCGGGTAAATGGAGCTGAGTCCACGGCCAATCAGCCGTGATCTTATTGAATGGCGGAGCAGGCTCGAGGGGCTAGATGGCCTACTCCTGTTCCTAATTCTTATGTTATGTTCTTATGTTCTTTTTGCTTTTTGCCTTGGGTTTCTCTATCCTCCACTTTTACTTTTCTTCTTTCTATCATTTGCTTCTGCCCCCATTCTACTACCCTCTGTCTCCTGGTATAGGTTCCCATCCCCCTGCCATATTAGTTTAACTCCTCCCCAACAGCACGAGCAAACACTCCCCCTAGGACATTGGTTCCAGTCCTGCCCATGTGCAGACCATCCGGTTTGTACTGGTCCCACCTCCCCCAGAACCGGTTCCAATGTCCCAGGAATTTGAATCCCTCCCTGCTGCATCACTCCTCAAGTCACGTATTCATCTGCGCTATCCTGCGATTCCTACTCTGACTAGCATGTGGCCCTGGTAGCAATCCTGAGATTAATATTTTGAGGTCCTACTTTTTAATTTAGCACTTAGCTCGCTAAATTCTTCTTGTAGGACCTCATCGCTTTTTACCTATATGGTTGGTACCTGTATGCACCACGACAACTGGCTGTTTACCCTGCCCCTTCAAAATGTCCTGCACCAGCTCCGAGACATCCTTGACCCTTGCACCAGGGAGGTAACATACCATCCTGGAGTCTCGGTTGCGGCCGCAGAAACGCCTATCTATTCCCCTTACAATTGAATCCCTTATCACTATCGCTCTCCCACTCTTTTTCCTGCCCTCCTGTGCAACAGAGCCAGCCACAGTGCCATGAACTTGGCTGCTGCTGCCCTCCCCTGATGAGCCACCTCCCCCAACAGTACCCAAAGCGGTGTATCTGTTTTGCAGGGGGATGACCACAGGGGACCCCTGCACTACCTTCCTTCCACTGCTCTTCCTGCTGGTCACCCATCCCCTATCTGGCTGTGGACCCTTCTCCTGTGGTAAAACCAACTCACTAAACATGCTATTCCCGACATCCTCAGCATCGCGCATGCTCCAGAGTGAATCCACCCACAGCTCCAGTGCCGCAATGTGGTCTGTCAGTAGCTGCAGCCGGATACACTTCCCACTTATGTAGTCGTCAGGGACACTGGAAGCGTCCCTGACTTCCCACCTAGTACAGGAGGAGCATAACACATGTCCGAGCTCTCCTGCCATGACTTAACCCCTAGATTAACTTAATTTGGCAACAATAATGCTTAAGGTTACTTACTAATAAAGAAAAGAAAAAGAAAAAACTACTCACCAATCAGCAGCCAATCACTTACCCCCTTGGCTCTGACATCACCTTTCGATTTCTTTCTACTTGGACAGGTTAGATGCAGGAAGAATGTTCCCGATGTTGGGGAAGACCTGAGCCAGGATTCACAGTCTAAGGATAAGGGATAAGGCATATCGGACCGAGATGAGGAGTAACCTCTTCACCCAGAGAATTGTGAACCTGTGGAATTCTCTATCACAGAAAGTTGTTGAGTCCAGTTCATTGGATATACTCAAAAGGGAGTTAGATGTGGCCCTTACGGCTAAAGGGGTCATGGGGCATGGAGAGAAGGCAGGAATGGGGTACTGAAGTTGCATGATCAGCCATGATCATATTGAATGGTGGTGCAGGCTCGAAGGGCCGAATGGCCTTCTGCACCTATTTTCTATGTTTCTATGTTTCTGTGTTTCTACTCCTTGCTCTGCCTGGGCGGCTGGACCGAGCGGACTCCTTCCTATAAGTATTTTAATTGGAATAAAAATCCTCCAAAGCAAGATGCAGGTCCGCTCCCCCAGCGTCAGAGTCCAGTAATACCTACACTGTAACTTTCAACATGCAGGCCACATGCACGCTTTCAAACAGGTTGTAGTCACTGAATCTGATTTCTCATCATTAAACAAGAACTGCGCAGGCACAAGACATTCTGAAGGAAAAGCATGTTTTTTTACACTGGACTCCCGCTTTAACCTCACATGGTGGGCTCCGCTATCATCGAGGATGGACATGTTCGTGATCCCTTCACCTCCCGTTAATTATTCAATAGTCACCGCCATTCACGACTGGATGTGGCAGGACTGCAGAGCTTTGATCTTTGGATCTTCCATGTGGTCTCACTTAGCTTTGTCTGACGAACACACTTGCTGCTTCCACACTTTAGCATGCATGTAGTCCTGTGTTGTTGCTCCACCAGTTTGGCACCTCCTTCACAGGTACGCCAGGTTTTGCTTCTGGCATGCTCTTCTACATTCCTATTTCCACCAATGTTGGTCACTGGCTTGATAGCAATGGGAGTGTGAGGGGTATTCTGGGCCATGAGTTTACAGATTGTCCTCTCCTGCTGATGGTGCATCATGGATGCCCAGTTTCAAACGGCTATTTCTGTGCTGAATCTACATCAATCATTTAGATGAAGGAATTGAGTGTAATATCTCCAAGTTTGCAATGACACTAAGTTGGGTGGTGGTGTGAGCTGTGAGGAGGTTGCTAAGAGGCTGCAGGGTAACTTGGACAGGTTAGGTGAGTGGGCAAATGCATGGCAGATGCAGTATAATGTGGATAAATGTGAGGTTATCCACTTTGATGGCAAAAACACAAAGGCAGAATATTATCTGAATGGCAGCAGATTAGGAAAAGGGGAGGTGCAACGAGACCTGGGTGTCATGGGACATCAGTCATTGAAAGTTGACATGCAGGTACAGCAGGTGGTGAAGAAGGCAAATGGTATGTTGGCCTTCATAGCTAGGGGATTTGAGTATAGGAGCAGGGAGGTCTTACTGCAGTTGTACAGGGCCTTGGTGAGGCCACACCTGGAATATTGTGTTCACTTTTGGTCTCCTAATCTGAGGAAGGACATTCTTGCTATTGAGGGAGTGCAGCGAAGGTTCACCAGACTGATTCCCGGGATGGTATGATTGACATATGAGGAGAGACTGGATCGACTGGCCCTGTATTCACTGGAGTTCAGAAGGATGAGCGGGGATCTCATAGAAACATATAAAATTCTGACGGGACGGGACAGGTTAGATGCAGAAAGAATGTTCCCGATGTTGGGAAAGTCCAGAACCAGGCATCACAGTCTTAGGATAAGGGGTAGGCCATTTAGGATCGAGATGAGGAGAAACGTCTTCACTCAGAGAGTTGTTAACCTGTGGAATTCTCTTCCGCAGAAAGTTGTTGATGCCAGTTTCTTGGATATATTCAAAAGGCAGTTGGATATAGCCCTTATGGCTAAAGAGATCAAGGGGTATGAAGAGAAAGCAGGAAAGGGGTACTGAGGGAATGATGAGCCATGACCTTATTGAATGGTGGTGCAGGCTCGAAGGACCGAATGCCTACACCTGCACCTATTTTCTATGTTTCTATGTCTCTATCCCATTGATCACAGTGGTAGTGCCACACAGCACGATGGAGGGTGTTGTTAATGTGAAGACAGAACTTTGTCCCCACATTGACTGTGTTGTGGTCACTGCTACCAGTAATGTCTGTGAGAGGTAGATTGGGGAGGACGAGTTCAGGTCTGTTTCCCTGGTGTTGGTTCTCTCACCATTTGCCACATGCCCAGTCTGGCAGCTTTGTCCTTCATGACTCGGCTGGCTCTGTCAGTAGTGGATCTACCGAGCCACTCTTGGTGATGGACATTGAAATCTCCAACTCAGGGTACATTCTCTGATGTTGCTACTCTCAATGCTCCTTCCAAGTGTTGTTCAACATGGAGGGGAACTGATTCCTCAACTGAGGGCGGGCGATATCTGGTAAACAGCATGTGCTTTCCCTACTAACTGTTTGACCTAATTCCACAAGAACTCATATGATCGGGAGTCAATGCTAGTGTCATGTATTCAACCAGCATTGTAACCCATGTATAATCTGACCTAAGTTGTACACTGTGAGAACACTGACCACTAGGTGGTGAACTTGTGGGAGACACTCTTAACCTGGACCTTCAGGTATAAAAGGGGAAGCTCCACCCACCTTCATCACTTGAGTGCTAAGGAATAAAGGACAGGACACAGACTGACCTTCTCTCAAGCATGGGCCTCGTGTGCATTTATACTGTGTAGTAAGGACGTATCAATGGCGACGAGAATGGGATTTAAACCACGCGAGCATGGCCACGAGCAGAACAGACGAGAGGTACTGTGTTAAGGAATGGTTGGGACAGAGATTCAACATTGTTAAAGCAGCACACAGTTCTCCAGGCAGACAAGGGCAGTCAGGGACGATCGACTGGCAAGGGACCTTTTGTTTCATCACGGGTTACGATACTGAAGAACACCTCCACAACCTGGAGGAGGTGCTACGCAGACTGGACCAGGTAGGGCTGCAACTGAAAAAGGCGAAGTGCGTCGTCCTAGCTCCAGAGGTAGAATTCCTGGGGATGAGGGTAGCAGCAGACGGGATCAGCCCTATTGCGTCCAAGACAGAAGTGATCCAGAGAGCACCCAGACCCCGTAACACGACGGAGCTGAGTTCGTTCCTGGGGCTCCTGAACTATTTTGGTAACTTTCTTCCCAAATTGAGCACGCTGCTAGAGCTGCTACACGTGCTCCTACGCAAAGGTCACGAATGGGTCTGGGGGGACAGCCAGGAAAGGGCTTTTAATAGAGCACGCAATTTGTTATGTTCCAACACTCTGTTAACGCTATATGACCCATGTAAGAAACTTGTGTTAACGTGCGATGCATCGTCCTATGGTGTCGGGTGTGTGTTGCAGCATGTCAATGCCAATGGTCAGTTACAGCCGGTAGCTTATGCCTCCAGGAGTCTGTCCCAGGCAGAAAGGGGCTACGGGATGGTAGAAAAGGAGGCGCTCGCATGTGTATATGCGGTAAAGAAAATGCACCAGTACCTGTTTGGCAGGAAATTTGAGCTGGAGACCGATCACAAACCCCTAATGTCCCTTTTGGCCGACAACAAGGCCATAAATGCAAACGCATCGGCCCGCATACAGAGGTGGGCACTCACGTTAGCCGCCTATGACTACACAATTCGGCACAGACCGGGCACCGAAAACTGCGCCGATGCACTCAGCAGGCTCCCACTAGCCACCACTGAGGGGGCTACCGAGCATGGTGCTGAGATGGTCATGGCTGTTGAAGCTTTCGGAAGCGAAGGCTCACCCGTGACAGCTCGTCAGATTAAAGTCTGGACAAATAGAGACCCGCTATTGTCTCTAGTCAAGAAATGTGTCCTGAATGGGGACTGGGCAGCCACGTACAGGGCATGCCCTGAGAAATTTAAACCCTTTCACAGGCGCAAGGATGAACTCTCGATTCAGGCCGATTGCCTACTGTGGGGAAACCGCGTAGTCATGCCCCAGATGGGCAGAGAGGTGTTCATCAGAGAACTCCACAATGAGCACCCGGGCATTGTCACGATGAAGGCAATTGCCAGGTCACACGTTTGGTGGCCAGGGATAGACGCAGATCTGGAACTTTGTGTTCGCAGGTGCAACACGTGTGCCCAGCTGGGCAATGCGCCCAGGGAAGCCCCCCTTAGCTCCTGGCCATGGCCCGCCAAGCCTTGGTCACGCATCCATGTGGACTACGCAGGTCCTTTCATGGGGAAAATGTTTTTGGTTGTAGTAGACGCCTACTCCCAATGGATCGAGTGTGACATTTTAAATTCAAGCACATCCTCTGCCACGGTAGAAAGTCTACGGGCAATGTTCGCCGCCCACGGTCTACCGGACATCTTGGTCAGCGACAATGGCCCGTGCTTCACAAGCACTGAATTCCAGGACTTCATGGCAGGCAATGGAATTACCCATGTTAGAACGGCACCGTTCAAGCCGGCCTCAAACGGCCAGGCAGAACGAGCAGTGCAGATAATCAAACAGGGGATGCTCAGAATCCAAGGGGGTTCCCTACAAAGCCACTTATCACACCTCCTGTTGGTCAATAGATCCCGACCACACTCGCTCACAGGGGTCCCATCCGCAGAGCTGATAATGAAAAGGATGCTCAAAACCCGGTTATCCCTTATATACCCCACCATGAAAGAAATTGTCGAGAGCAGGCGCCAGTCACAATATCACGACCATGACAGGAATGCGAGGGCGCGATGTATTGATGTAAATAATCCTGTTTTTCTCCTCAACTACGCTGCAGGGCCCAAATGGCTCGCAGGCACTGTGATTGCCAAAGAGGGAAATAGGATTCTGGTAGTTTAACTTACCAATGGACAAATCTGCCGCAAACATGTGGATCAAACAAAAAGGAGGTTCAGCAACCCCAGAAAAGAAGCAGAGGAAGAACATGATATAGAGTTCACTCCACCACAGGTGACCGAACACCGGAACCAAAGGGAGGAGAGCACAGTCACTGTGGGCAGTCCGGACAGGCCTGAGGCACCGCAAACAGCAGACACTCAGGCCAGCGCCCAACAACCGGAGCCCCAACTCAGGCGCTCTACAAGGGAGCGTAAACCACCAGAGAGATTCAACCTGTGATCCCAATAAGACTTTGGGGGGGAGGTGATGTCATGTATTCAACCAGCATTGTAACCCATGTATAAACTGACCTAAGTTGTACACCGTGAGAACACTGACCACTAGGTGGGAGACACTCCTAACCTGGACCTTCAGGTATAAAAGGGGAAGCTCCACCCACCTTCATCACTTGAGTGCTAAGGAATAAAGGACAGGTCACAGACTGACCTTCTCTCAAGCATGGGCCTGGTGTGTATTTATACTGTGTAGTAAGGACGTATTAGTTAGGAATCTCAGAGCCAATCCTTTCCGACTGTTAAACAAATGTGCCCCAACTCCACTGGGGCTGTGCTGCTGGAGGAAGTGGACCAACACTGGGATGGTGTTGGGAGAATCCACAATGTTGACTGCTAGGGATGGATGGATCTCTGAATAAGATTATGATTATACAAGACTTCAATGTTTCGAGAGCATTTCATGGTGTATTGAGATATTTACAGAGCACTTATCTCAATGGTTAATATTTAAGTAATTTCCTTTGATTCCTTGGGATCAAACCTTTGCTTCTTTTATTATTCCTCCCCTCGATAAAGGAGATGCTTGACTGGGTAAGGTCATTCTTTACAAATAACCTGTTGTTCCTGTTCAAGTGTCAGATAATATAGACCGTCCCGGGAATGGAATTCCTGGACTGAAGTGGAAGGACTGTAATCTAGAGGGCCTAGGAATGGAATTCCCGGACTGAAGTGGAAGGACTGTAATCTAGAGGGCTAGGAATGGAATTCCTGGATTGAGGCTGGAGTTGTGTCACGTACGCGAGTCCCATTGATCCATTACAGCGACCATCGCTCAGATACTGCTGTTTGGGAACATTTATTGATTGGGAATGGTTTGACCCTGATGGCCTGGGATCCAATGCATTAGAGAACAAGGTTGCTGCAATCTGTCTTTTCATCTTTTATCCCTCCTTTGTTTCTGTCACTTTCGCATCTTTTGTTCTCAGTTTTAATTCAAAACAGGAATATAAACTATCTTATCTTTGTCCTCGGTATTTTATGTGTGGGTAAAAAAATCGCACTTTATCTCACTTTTAATTTAAAACTGTGTACAATACGGTGAGCTGGATTAAGTTGCAGTGAAATAGTGTGTTGACAATGGTTCAATGAGTCTGTTTGTTCAATGACTGTGATTAATGTCAGTTACAGTGATGCCTAATGATGTTATCGGGGATTTCCCTCTGCTCGATGTAAGGAGCTCCATTCAATGTTTCACCACACACAATCAGCAGGTCTCCTCCAGCACAGATACCAGAAGTGAGTCACAGAAGGGAAGTCATGGTTTATGTCTCTCATCCCACCACCGCCTCCCACGACTGATGAATTGCAAGCCATATTTGATAAATGGCGTCTAGAAGAGAAGATAAGAAAATTATTGTTCAACATACAACGTATTTACTATCCTCTACTCGCTGCTTTTGGTGTTCCTAGTAAGTATCTATGTTCAGTTATTAAATATATAAACCCTGTTTCACTGTAATATCATTCTTGCTCTACACCACGGGATAATCAGTTATTAATGGTATTCTGGCTTTCAAATTGTTGCATTTTGTTTACGCACATGTTGTAGTTTAATAATACAGGTACATCCTCACTGCTGTTAGTGTATCTGGTACCTCACTGTTAGTGTATCTGGTACCTCACTGTTAGTGTATCTGATACCTCACTGTTCGTGTCCCTGGTACCTCACTGTTAGTGTCCCTGGTACCTCACTGTTAGTGTCCCTGGTACCTCACTGTTAGTGTATCTGGTACCTCACTGTTAGTGTATCTGGTACCTCGCTGTTCGTGTCCCTGGTACCTCACTGTTAGTGTCCCTGGTACCTCACTGTTAGTGTCCCTGGTACCTCACTGTTAGTGTATCTGGTACCTCACTGTTCATGTATCTGGTACCTCACTGTTGTCCATCACCGTGCTGTCGGCTATTGATTATGTAAATGATATTGGACCATCAAGATTCAAATGTTCTGTATTGAACTCAAGCAAAGATATTGGAAGAGACACTTTATTTCCTGAATTTCAGAATCCTCACTACACTGCACATTTGTATCAGATCAGAAGCAGGTTTTCTAAGTTTCGGGAACTTGTCACCAAATGACGACAGGTGATTGACCTGAAACGGTCACTGTGTTTCTCTCTCCTCTGATGCTGCCTGACCTGTTGATTATCTCTCGGATTTTCTATTTTTATTTCAGACGTTCATCATCCACAGTATTTTACTGTTGTGTTCACCAAATGCTCGCCATGTTTACTTACACACAGTGCGAAGAACAAATCCTGACAGATCATACACACCTTCTTAAATCACTGAAATATCTCCTATTTTCTATGTCTCTCCTATTTTCTATATTTCTATAAAGGTTATCCAGGGGTATGAGGGAAAAGCGGGGTATGGTGTTGAGATAGAGGATCTGCCTTGATCATATTGAATGGTGGTGCAGACTCGAAGGGCCGAATGGCCCACTCCTGGTCCTATTTTCTATGTTTCTATGTTTCGAATCATTCAGTTCCAGCCAGTGCCTCATTTTCCACATTCTCCAGTTCTGCATTACTGCCACTGCTTCTGATGGTTGGAACAGATTTATCAGGGTCATTTTCATTCTCACTAAATGCTCATTCAGTCAGATTTCCAGACATCTATTTGCAATCTTTGTTTTGAGTTTACAATTGACTCTCATGTATGTCTGTCACAGCTCAGTGGGTCTGTCAGTGAGAATCGGAGTAATTCTCTATTGTACCCTGCTTTCATTCTGCATAAAGAATGTCAGCTGATTGTAACTGAAGTATTAATGATAAAGCAATCCTTTGATATTTTTCCATCTAATATACTATGCATAAGTTGGAAACCAACATGTGAAAGAAAACAAGATTAACTCATATTCACTTGTGTTCAGATACTTTACAGAAACATTGGGCAGCACTTTACCTGTGGAATAAGTCGTCCGATTTCGATGCTAAAACAAAGCATTTAGTTGGACATTCCCTGGTCAATGATAACCATTTATTTTATTCAGAGTCCATTCTTTGCCATGTTATTCGGAAATTCTTACTTTCAATGAGCGACAATTTCAACAAAAAGGTGTAAAGCTCATTGTTCAATACACTTCCTGCAGCCCAGTTATCTTTCTAACTGCTGTACATTTGTATTTAATAACCTAACATCGTCATATTAGCTTCATACATTTTAAGTAGAACCACCTGTAATTATTGCAAGCCAAAATTGCAGTCGATGTTTATTTCTGTTACACTCACTTTCAGTTCTAATTAGAATCCAGATCCTCAGCAGGAGCAAGAATACAATGAGGGTCTCCCTCCCTCTCCCCCCATCACCGCCCCCTCCCACCAACACAGCGGCACAGAAGCGAATCCCACCGCTCTCGGTGCTGACTGATCCCGGGACACGAAGGCTTCCTGAGAGGTTATTGACGCGTGTGTCCCTGTTACCTTGGGCAGTGTTGTTGTCTGCTGAGCTAAAGGTAGATCTATCATTTAATGTCTCATTGATCAAACATCTGTTCATTTCATGTTGTCTTTATCCCCATTTCATTTATTGATTCCTTATTATTTTTGCAATAAACCCTGCATTCATTTCCTCAGGTACTAGAATTAGATTATATCATTTCATGTCACTAATGATTTGCAGATTGCAGACCGAATCCCATCAATCTTCTGCTCTTGCTCCCAGCCTGATGTTTAATTTAACTGGTTATTTCCTTTCCTCACAGTGAACTTAGTGACGATAATGATCCTGTCCCGGGGAAAGTGTGGACTCTCCAAATGTGTCACTCGTTACCTGGTGGCCATGGCAACAGCGGATCTACTGGTGGTGATCCTGGATCTGATACTGAGGCACATTCCGATTCGTTATAAGGAACAGTTTATTTTCGTGTATTCCATCCCCCTGTGTAATATCCACGCCGTCCTGCTCTATGCAGCCACAGACTGTTCTGTCTGGTTCACCATCACTTTCACCTTCGATCGATTTGTGGCCATTTGTTGCCAGAAGCTGAAAACTAAATATAGCACCGAGAGAACGGCGGCTGTGGTTCTGGGAACAGTGACTGTGCTGAGCTGTTTAAAGAACATACCCTGGTATTTGATGTTCACAAGTAGTTATGTGCTAGGTAACAACCCATGGTTTTGTGACACTGGCAATAATTATATATCACTGGGCTGGACAGTATTCGAACTACTTCATTATATTCTAACCCCGTGTGTCCCATTTATTCTGATCCTGCTGCTCAATGCTCTCACTGTCAGACACATTTTAATGGCCAGCAGAGCTCGCAGGAGACTCCGGGGTCACAGCAGTGGGGAGAGTCCCAGAGACCCCGAGATGGAGAGTCGCAGGAAATCCATGATTTTATTGTTTGTTATCTCGGGGAATTTCATCCTGTTATGGGCAATGTATATGGTGGTTCTTGTGGAAAACCGGATTTTATATATTGGACATTTTGTAGGTATACCTGACTTTGGACATCTTGTATATATACCTCTGTTAGTAACTGAACTGGGATACATGCTGCAGCAGCTGAGTTGCTGTACAAACACTGGGATTTACGCCGTGACACAGACTAAGTTCCGGGAGCAGTGGAAGAATGTGCTGAAATATCCCTTTGTTGTAATTGTAAAATGCATTAAACGATAAGAAGCAGCAGAGACTTTACAGCCTCAGAACTCAATGCCCCCAGATAATGGGGGGGAAATCCCGGTTGGGGGCTTCCTTCGGACAAATGCCTCCGACCGGAGGATATTTTACGTAAACCTTCGATTCCCATCCGAGACCTTCATTCCATGTGTAGCGTTAGGGAAATGGCCTTCCCCATACGTACAGTAAAGCTGGAGTCACATGGGCCTGAAGCACCAATCACGCTGCAGTATTCTCAGTGATAATAATGGCAACTCGCTTTTTCAGAGTTCCCATTATTATCAATGTGAATAAACACCTCAATATTGAAAAGCAACAGAATAAATTAAAAAACACATCACATATTTAAAATTAATTGAAATTAAAGTCAATTAAATGTTTTGTTAAAAAAATGTTTTGGAATTTTTTTAACATGTTTCAATAAGGTTTAAAATAAATGATCCTTGGTGGAAAGGGTTTTTACTGTAAAAATATGTATTTAAGTTTATTTTTGATATGTTTTAGAACTCTTACACTGGTAAAAGTAATGTATCGACCTGCTTTTACCTGGTTTAAGAGTTTGAAGGACATTCTCTGGGCATGATTTGGGCAAATGACCCAATCTCACCCACACAAATGGTCTTCTCCCCGGGATATGGAGAATCCATATGGAGAAATCTTTGACAGATCGGAAAAGCCGGTTTCCGGGGCACGTACACTTGGGCCTGACCTGGTGAGGCCGGAATTTAAGGCCCATTGTGTCCGAGCCACTCTCCCTCATGGTGAATATTATCACACTCACTCACACACTATCTACACAGGGCTCCCTGGGCGGGGAGTGACAATCTGTCAGGATCCTCTGCAAGGTCAGCAGTGACCTGCAAAAGGATGGCACCCCCTAAAGTACCACCTAAAGTAGCTGGTCTCCGCCTGCACTAAGGTGGCGACATCCGTTGCCTAGACAATGGGGTAGTGATCCTCAGGACCCCTCCCTGCCTCACATATGGATGTTCTCACTCGCGCTCAGCACAGCATATACAGCTCTGGTACCCAGCACAAAGCTGGCGGCAGGATCTATTCCCATTGGCTGGTTGATGTCACTGACCTTCCCCTTCCCAGAAGTGAGGCCAGGTGATTTACAGCGAGAGTCGAGGGCAGCAGCAGATAGAGGTTTGTTCACCAAAGCAGTGAGTGAGTGGCTAGGGGGAGCCACTCGGCCCGGCCCTGCACCAATCCCCACAACCCAGCATGGTAAGGAGGAGGTCCAACACCAGGTACGATGGCAGCTCCTGTCGGCCAGGCTTTACATCAGTGCCTGAATCTGACTGCAAGAGACCTACGTCTGTCTTCACTAATCGTTTTCTCTTCACATATCTGTGGAAGCTTTTGCAGTAAATAGCAGCACGATTAGTCCATTGAGCCCCTCGAGCCTGCTCTGCCATGCAAGATCATGGCAGATGGAGGCTTGTAATAAATGCACCGAAATAATCCTGGGCGATTTTAACCTACATATTGATTGGACAAAGCAAATTGGCCAGCGTAGCCCCGAGGAAGAGTTCATAGAGTGTATCCTGGATGGTTTCCTTGAACAGCATATTACGGAACCAACCAGCGAGCAGCCTATCTTAGATCTGGTACAGTGAAATGAATGACCATAACATGGTTCAATTTGAAATTCTGTTGGGGGGTGAGTAAGTTAGTTCTCAAACCAGTGTCCTAAGCTTAAATTATTGAGAAAACAAAGGTATGAAGGCAGAGTTGGCTAAAGTGGA
Source organism: Pristiophorus japonicus (assembly GCF_044704955.1). NCBI lineage: Eukaryota > Metazoa > Chordata > Chondrichthyes > Pristiophoridae > Pristiophorus > Pristiophorus japonicus. The sequence continues at coordinate 331,603,531 of NC_091979.1, read as the reverse complement.
CTGGGAAAATAGATTAAAGTACGGGACGGTTGATGATCAGTGGCAGACATTTAAGGAGATATTTCTTAACTCGCAACTAAAATATATCCCAATGAGCTGGAAAGACTGTAAGAGAAGGGACAACCATCTGTGCCTAACTGAGGAAATAAGGGATGGCATCACATTGAAAACACGGGCCTGCAATGGGCCAAGATCAGTGGGAGACCAGAGGATTGGGAAACTTTTAAAAGCCAGCAAAGAACAAATACAAAATTGACAAAGAGAGGGAAGATAGAGTATGAAAGGAAACAAGCACGAAATATAAAAACACAGTAAGAGTTTCTACAGGTACATAACAAGGAAAAGAGTGGCTAAAGTAAATGTTCCTCCCCTGGAGGATGAGACTGGAGAATGGTAGAGACGTTCAACAAATATATTGTATCCGTCTTCACTGTAGAAGCCACTGAAACATCCCAATAGTGGATAAGCAAGGGGCTGTAGGGAGGTTGGAACTTCATACAATCACTATCACTAATGAAGTAGTACTCAGTAAAATAATGGGACTAAAGGCGGACAAGTCCCCTGTGTCATGTATTTAACCATCTTGTAATGACATAGTCATGTAACCCGTAACTCATGCACACTGTACCTGTACCCTTGAAATGCACACCCTGACCACAGGGGGTCAACTTGCGGGAGACACTCCTCACCTGGGTTTCCAGGTATAAAAGGGGAGGTCCCACCCAGGGTCAGCACTCCTTGATCCTGGCAATAAAGGTGAAGGTCACAGAGTGACCATGTCTGATATATCCATGCCTCGTGTGAGTTTGTAGTAAGGTGCAGGGACACTACATTTGGCGACGAGAAACGGGAATCACCGAACCACAAGGATGGCCACCGGTGGCACAGGGGAACGTTACTGTGTGGGTGAGGATTGGGACGACTTTGTGGAAAGACTCCAGCAGAGCTTTGTCACAAAGGACTGGCTGGGAGCGACAGCGGCTGACAAGCGGAGGGTGCATTTACTGACCAGCTGTGGTCCACAGACGTATGCACCTACTGACCAGCTGTGGTCCACAGACGTATGCACCTACTGACCAGCTGTGGTCCACAGACGTATGCATCTACTGACCAGCTGTGGTCCACAGACGTATGCATCTACTGACCAGCTGTGGTCCACAGACGTATGCATCTACTGACCAGCTGTGGTCCACAGACGTATGCATCTACTGACCAGCTGTGGTCCACAGACGTATGCATCTACTGACCAGCTGTGGTCCACAGACGTATGCGCTGATCAAAGACCTGCTCGCACCCCAAAAGCCGGCGGGCAAGTCTTTTGAAGAGCTCAGCCAGCTGATCAGTGAGTATCTCAAGCCGGCAAGTAGTGTACACATGGCCTACACTGGTTCTACTCTCACCGGCGTCCGGAGGGACAAAACATCTCGGACTTTGTGGCGGAACTGCAGTGCTTGGCCAGTTTCTGTAAGTTCTCTGATGCCTGCAGGGGGGAGATATTAAGGGACTTTTACCATCGAGGGCATTAATCATGCCGGCATTTTCAGGAAGCTCATAGAGACCAAGGACTTGTCTTTAGAAGGGGCGGCGTTGAAAGCTCAGACCTTTATGGCAGGGGAAGAGGAGACCAAGCTAATTTACGCACGCAGCACTGGTCCCAACGTGGCGATGGACCAGGGAGTTAACATGGTGAAAACTGCTCGGGACCCCGCAGGCAGGCAAGGGCATTTCGAAACCGTCCAGGCAGCAACAGGCTCTAGGGTGGGCCTGCAACAAGGACAATGGAAAAGGGATCGGCAATTCACGCCATCTCGAGGAACAATGTGTCCCGCGATAGGACCATTAACACCCACCATCAGAGTGCTTAGAAACAGCCAAATGGGCAATCAGAGGGGAATGCCGGGTAATAGTCCCTTTGTTAACAGCAATCTCAATCTCAGCTCATGCTGGAGGTGCGGGGGGTAGACACACTGCAAGAAGCTGCAGGTTCCAGAAATATACCTGTAGGATTTGTAACATCAGTGGACACTTGGCCAGGATGTGCAAAAAGGCAGTAGCGAGGCTAATCTGCGAGACAGAGGAACCAGACGAGGGATCTGCAATGCAGGATGATGCCTGGGGTAAAGCCATGGATGCTGAAGTTCAGTGGGTTCACGTGGCTGACGTCTACCCATGATGATGAAAGCCTTACTGAATGGCATCCCGGTGCACATGGAGCTGGATACGGGAGCTAGCCAGTCACTCATGAGTGCCCAACAATTTGAGAGACTATGGCCACACAGAGCTAGCAGGCCCAAACTGGAACGCAGTGAGATGCAGCTACGGACGTACACCAAAGAGATCATCACAGTGCTGGGCAGTAACATATAATGGATCACAGAACAGGCTGCCACTCTGGATCGTTCCGGGAAATGGTCCCGCGCTCTTGGGGAGGAGTTGGCTAGCTGGGATGAAATGGAAATGGGGGGATGTGCACGCCATTTCATCCGTGGAGCGAAGTTCATGCTCACAGGTCCTGCAAAAATTCAGGTCACTGTTTCAACCCGGTGTCGGACCGTTCAAGGGCACTAAAGTAGTGATACGCATCACTCCGGACGCCAGACCAGTGCACCACAAAGCCAGAGCGGTGCCGTATGTGATGCGTGAGAAAATTGAAAGTGAACTGGACAGGCTGCTCAGAGAGGGCATAATTTCGGCCGTTGAATTCAGCGACTGGGCCAGTCCCATCGTTCCTGTGTTTAAAGCAGACGGCTCGGTCAGGATTTGTGGCGACTACAAAGCCACCATCAACCGAGTGTTGCTGCAAGACCAATACCCGCTCCCAAGAGCGGAGGACCTTTTTGCCACACTGGCAGGTGGTAAGCTGTTCACGAAGCTGGACCTCACTCCGGCCGACATGACTCAGGAACTGGCTGAAGAATCCAAGCTTCTGACCATCATCACGACACACAAGGGATTATTTATCTACAACAGGTGTCCGTTTGGCATTCGTTCGGCAGCAGCTATCTTTCAGAGAAACATGGAAAGCTTGCTCAAGTCCATCCCTGGAATGATCGTGTTCCAAGACGACATTCCCATAACGGGTCGAGACACCAAGGAACACCTCCACAACTTGGAGGATGTGCTACGCCGACTGGATCGGATAGGCTTGCGGCTGAAAAAGGCCAAGTGCGTGTTTTTGGCCCCAGAGGTCGAGTTCCTGGGCAGGAGGCTTGCCGCAGTCGGGATCCGGCCCACTGAATCAAAAACTGAAGCGATTCGCTGGACGCCCAGGCCCGGCAACACGTCGGAGTTGCGATCATTCCTGGGACTCTTGAACTATTTTGTGAACTTTCTGCCGAACTTAAGCACATTGTTCGAGCCGTTACACATGCTCCTCCGTAAAGGTTGTGAATGGTTTTGGGGGCACTGTCAAGAACGGGCATTCAATAAGGCGAGGAACCTGCTGTGTTCCAACAAACTGTTGACTTTGTATGACGCCTGTAAAAAACTGGTTTTAACATGCGATGTGTCATCCTACGGGGTTGGGTGTGTATTGCAGCAGGGTAACGATGACGGCCGACTCTAACCAGTGGCTTACGCCTCCAGGTCGCTCTCCCAGGCAGAGCGTGGATACAGCATGGTAGAGAAGGAGGCACTCGCGTGTGTGTACGGTGTGAAAAAGATGCACCAGTAACTCTTCGGTAGACGGTTCAAGCTAGAGACGGACCACAAGCCGTTAACATCCCTGTTGTCAGACAGCAAGGCTGTCAATGACAATGCGTCAGCTCACATACAGCGATGGGCCCTCACGCTGGCTGCGTATGACTACACCATACGGCACCGGCCAGGCACCGAAAATTGCACTGACACGCTCAGCAGGCTCTCACTGACCACCACCGAGGGGGCATCGGAGCAGAGCGCTGAGATGGTCATGGCCATTGAGGCTTTTCACACTGCGGGCTCCCCCATCACAGCCCGACAGATCAAACTCTGGACCAACAGGGACCCCTCCTATCCATGATAAAGAAATGTGTCCTGACTGGGGACTGGGCGCCCGGACACAGGGCGTGTCCCGAGGAGGTCAGACCATTTCAGAGACGGATGGATGAACTCTCCATCCAAGCTGACTGCCTGTTATGGGGCAGCTGGGTAGTCATGCCCCAGAAAGGAAGGGAAGCGTTCATCAGGAAACTCCACAGCGAGCACCCTGGCATCGTGTTAATGAAGGCCATTGCCCGGTCACATGTATGCTGGCCGGGGATTGACTCAGACCTGGAACACTGGGTTCACAGGTGCACGACGTGTGCCCAGCTGGGTAATGCCCCCAGGGAGGCCTCACTCAGCCCGTGGCCCTGGCCTACCAGGCCATGGTCACGTATTCACGTAGACTACGCGGGCCCGTTCATGGGGAAAATGTTCCTGATCGTTGTCGATGCACTCGAAGTGGATCGAGTGCATCATATTGAACTCGTGCACGACATCCATCACCGTGGAGAGTCTGCGTATGTTTTTCGCGACCCACGGCTTGCCGGATATCCTGGTCAGCGATAATGGCCCATGTTTCACCAGCCATGAATTCCAGGAGTTTATGTTGGGCAATGGTATCAAACATGTCCGGACAGCGCCGTTCAAGCCGGCTTTCAATGGCCAGGCGGAACGGGTGGTCCAAGTCATAAAGCAGGGCATGCTACGTATCCAAGGTCCCACCCTTCAGTACCGACTATCGCGCCTCCTGCTGGCCTACAGGTCCCGGCCGCACTCGCTCACGGGAGTCCCGCCAGCGGAATTCCTCATGAAACGCACGCTCAAGACGCAGCTGTCCCTCATTCACCCAGCCCTGGCAGACATTGTTGAGGGCAAGCGCCAGTCCTAAACCGAGCTCCATGATCGAGGCTCAAGGGGGAGGTGTATAGAAATAGATGACCCGGTATTTGTTCTTAACCATGCTTTGGGACCCAAGTGGCTTGAGGGCACCGTAATTGGCAAAGAAGGAAACAGGGTCATGGTGGTCAGACTAAACAATGGGCAGATATGCCGCAAACACTTGGACCAAGTAAAGACAAGGTTCAGTGCAGACACGGAGGAACCTGAAGAAGAGCGTGATGAGATGTCACCCACACCACTGCCAGCGCACGAACAACAAAGACAGCCCTCAGCATGCACAGTCCCTGCGGCCAGCCCGGACAGGCCGGAATCACCTCAAGTGACAGAGACGCGTGCTGAGGCTCAGCTACCAGAGCCACAACTGCAGCGCTCCACGAGAGAGCGCAGACCACCTGACAGACTTAACCTCGGAAACTAAAAGTCTCAAGGGGGGAGGTGATGTCATGTATTTAACCACCTTGCAATGACTATAGTCATGTAACTGTAACTCATGCACACTGTACCTGTACCCTAGAAATGCACACCCTGACCACAGGGGGGTGAACTTGCGGGAGACACTCCTCAGCTGGGTTTCCAGGTATAAAAGGGGAGGTCCCACCCAGGGTCAACACTCCTTGGTCCTGGGAATAAAGGTGAAGGTCACAGAGTGACCGTGTCTGATATATCCATGCCATGTGTGAGTTTGTAGTAAGGTGCAGAGACACTACACCCTGGACCTGACGCCTACATCTTCGGAGAAGTAGCGGCAGCAATAGTGGATGCTTTGGTTGTAATCGACCAAAATTCCCTGGATTCTGAGGCGGTCGCAGTGGATTGCAAAACCGCAAATGTAACGCCCCTATTTAAAAAAGGATGCAGAACAAAAGCATTAATCATACTCCCTATATTCAAATCTAAATTATTGATATATACCGCAAAAAGCAAGGGACCCAGTACTGAGCCCTGCGGAACCCCACTGGAAACATCCTTCCAGTCACAAAAACATCCATCAACCATTACCCTTTGCTTCCTACCTCCAAGCCAATTTTGGAGCCAACTTGCAATTATAAATTCACCTGACTCCGACCGCAAGGGACCTACGTATGTCTTCACTAATCTTTTTCTCTTCACATATCTATAGAAGCTTTTGCAGTCAGATTTTATGTTCCTGGCAAGCCTCTATTGTACTCTATTTTCATCCCTCTTAATTAAACCCTTTGTCCTCCTCTGCTGAATCCTAATTTTCTCCCAGTCCTCAGGTTTGCTGCTTTTTCTGGCCAATTTCTATGCCTCTTCCTTGGATTTAACACTATCCTTAATTTCCCTTGTTAGCCACGGTTGAGCCACCTTCCCCGTTTTATTTTTACTCCAGACAGGGATGTACAATTGCAGAAGTTCATCCATGTGACCTTTAAATGTTTGCTATTGTCTATCCACTGTCAACCCTTTAAGCATCATTTGCCAGTCTATTCTAGCCAATTCACGTATCAAACCATCGAAGTTACCTTTCCTTAAGTTCAGCACCCTAGTTTCTGAATTAACTGTGTTACTCTCCATCCTAAAAAGAATTCTACCATATTATGGTCACTATTCCCCAAGGGGTCTCGCACAACAAGATTGCTAATTAGTCCTTTTCATTACACATCACCCAGTCTAGGATGGCCAGCTCCTTGGTTGGTTCCTCCACATATTGGTCTAGAAAACCATCCCTAATACACTCCAGGAAATCCTCCTCCACCACATTGCTACCAGTTTGGTTAGCCCAATCAATATGTAGATTAAAGTCACCCATGATAACTGCTGTACCTTTATTGCATGTATCCCTAATTTCTTACTTGATGCTGTCCCCAACCTCACTACTACTGTTTGGTGGTCTGTACACAATTCCCACTAGTGTTTTCTGCCCTTTAGTATTCCGTAGCTCCACCCATACCGATTCCACATCATCCTGGCTAATGTCCTTCCTTACTATTGCATTAATTTCCTCTTTAACCAGCAATGCCACCCCACCTCCTTTTCCTTTCTGTCTAACCTTCCTAAATGTTGAATACCCCTGGATGTTGAGTTCCCAGCCTTGGTCACCCTGGAGCCACGTCTCTGTGATGCCAATTACATCATACCCGTTAAGTGCTATCTGCGCAGTTAATTCATCCACTTTATTCCGAATACTCCTCGCATTGAGGCACAGAGCCTTCAGGCTTGTCTTTGTAACACACTTTGCCCCTTTAGAGTTTTGCAGCAATGTGGCCCTTTTTGCTTTTTGCCTTGGGTTTCTCTGCCCTCCACTTTTACTTTTCTTCTTTTTATCTTTTGCTTCTTCCCCCATTTTATTTCCCTCTGTCTCCCTGCACAGGTTCCCATCCCCCTGCCATATTAGTTTAACCCCTCCCCAACAGCACTAGCAAACACTCCCCCTAGGACATTGGTTCTGGTCCTGCCCAGGTGCAGACCGTCCGGTTTGTACTGGTCCCACCTCCCCCAGAACCGGTTCCAGTGTCCCAGGAATTTGAATCCCTCCCTGCTGCACCACTGCTCAAGCCACGTATTCATCTGAGCTATCCTGCCATTCCTACTCTGACTAGCACGTGGCACTGGTAGCAATCCAAAGGAAAGAAGTTATCTGGATACTGCTATAGAGGAGGTGTGTAATATTCTGGAGGAAATAAATATACCGAGAGAGGAAGTATTGAAGGGGTTAGCAGGTTTGAAAGTAGATAAGTCCCCAGGCCCGGATAAAATGCATCCCAGCAAATTAAAAGAGGAAATAGCAGAGGTCTTGACCATCATTTTCCAGTCCTCTTTGGATCTGGGCAAGGTGCCAGAGGATTGGAGGACTGCTAATGTATACCCTTGTTTAATAAGGGACAAAAGGTATAGGCCGAGTAATTACAGGCCTGTCAGCCTAACCTCAGTGGTGGGAAAATGATTGGAAAAAATCCTAAAAGACAGGATAAATCTGCATTTGGATAGGCAAGGATTGATTCGGGACAGTCAGCACGGATTTGTTAAGGGAAGATCGTGTTTGACTAACCTGATTGACTTTTTTGAGGCAGTAACCAAGAGGGTCGATGAGGGTAGTGCGTAGGATGTAATATATATGGACTTTAGCAAGGCTTTTGATAGGTCCCACATGGTAGACTGGTCATGAAGGTTAAAGCCCATGGGATCCAGGGCAAAGTGGCAAGTTGGATCCAAAATTGGCTCGGAGGTAGGAAGCAAAGGGTAATGGTTGATGGATGTTTTTGTGACTGTAAGGATGTTTCCAGTGGGGTTCCGAAAGGCTCAGTACTGGGTCCCTTGCTTTTTGTGGCATATATCAATGATTTAGATTTGAATATAGGGAGTAGGATTAAGAAGTTTGCAGACGACACTAAAATTGGCTGTGTGGTTGATAATGAAGAGGAAAGTCATGGGCTGCAGGAGGATATCAATCTATGGTCAGGTGGGCAGAGCAGTGGCAAATGGAATTTAATTCTGAGAAGTGTGAGAAAGGTGGAAACATCGAAATTAGTTGCAGGAGTAGGCCATTCGGCCCTTCGAGCCGACACCATCATTCAATAAGATCATGGCTGATCATTCCCTCAGTACCCCATCCCTGCTTTCTCTCCATACCCCTTGCTCCCTTTGGCCGTAAGGGCCCCATCCAACTCCCTTTTGAATATATCAAACGAACTGACTTCAACAACTTTCTGCGGTAGAGAATTCCACAGATTCACCACTCTCTGAGTGAAGAAGTTTCTCCTCATCTCGGTCCTAAATGGCTTACCCCTTATTCTTAGACTGTGACCACTGGTTCTGGAACTCCCCAGCAATGGGAACATTCTTCCTGCATCTAACCTATCTAATCTCGTCAGAATTTTATATGTTTCTATGAGATCCCCTCTCATTCTTCTAAACTCCAGTGGATACAAGCCCAATTGATCCAGTCTCTCCACATATGTCAGTCCTGCCATCCCAGGAATCAGTCTGATGAACCTTCGCTGCATTCGTTCAATAGCAAGAACATCCTTCCTCAGATCAGGAGACCAAAACTGAACACAATATTCCAGGTGTGGCCTCACCAATGTTCTGTACAACTGCAGTCAGACCTCCCTGATCCTATACACAAATCCTCTAACTATGAAGCCAACATGCCATTTTCCTTCTTCACCGCCTGCTGTACCTGCATGCCAACCTTCAGTGACTGATGAACCATGACACCCAGGTCTCGTTGCACCTCCCCTTTTCCTAATCTGTCACCATTCAGATAATATTCTGTCTTCCAGTTTTTGCCCCCAAAATGGATAACCTCACATTTATCCACATTATACTGCATCTGCCATGCATTTGCCCACTCACCTGACCTGTCCAAGTCACCCTGCAGCCTCTTAGCATCCTCCTCACAGCTCACACCACCACCCATCTTAGTGTTATCTGCAATCTTGGAGATATTACACTCAATTCCTCCATCTAAATCATTGATGTATATTGTAAATAGCTGGGGTCCCAGCACTGAGCCCTGCGGCACCCCACTAGTCACTGCCTGCCATTCTGAAAAGGACCCGTTTATCCTGACTCTCTGCTTCCTGTCTGCCAACCAGTTCTCTATCCACGTCAGTACATTACCCCCAATACCATGTGCTTTAATTTTGCACATTAATCTCTTGTGTGGGACCTTGTCAAAAGCCTTTTGAAAGACCAAATACACCACATCCACTGGTTCTCCCTTGTCCACTCTACTAGTTACATCCTCAAAAAATTCTAGAAGATTTGTCAAGCATGATTTCCCTTTCATAAATCCATGCTGACTTGGACCGATCCTATCAGTGCTTTCCAAATGGGCTGCTATTTCATTTTTAATAATTGATTCCAACATTTACCCCACCACCGATGTCAGGCTAACCAGTTTATAATTACCAGTTTTCTCTCTCCCTCCAGTCCATAGGAACTAATCCAGAGTTAATAGAATGTTGGGAAATGATCACCAATGCACCTACTAATTCTAGGGCCACTTCCTTAAGTACTCTGGGATGCAGCCTGTCAGGCCCTGGGGAATTATCGGCCTTCAATCCCATCAATTTCCCCAACACAATTTCCTGGCTAATAAGGATTTCCTTCAGTTCCTCCTTTTCACTAGACCCTCGGTCCCCTAGTATTTCCGGAAGGTTATATGTCTTCCTTAGTGAAGACAGGACCAAAATATTTGTTCAATTGGTCTGCCATTTCTTTGTTCCCCATTATAAATTCACCTGAATCTGACTGCAAAGAACCTATGTTGGTTTTCACTAATCTTTATCTCTTCACATATCTATAGAAGCTTTTGCAGTCAGTTTTTATGCTCCCTGCAAGCTTCCTCTCATACTCTATTTTCCCCCTCCTAATTAAACCCTTTGTCCTCCCCTGCTGAATTCTAAATTTCTCCCAGTCCTCAGGTTTGCTGCTTTTTCTGGCCAATTTATAAACCTCTTCCTTGGAGATTAACACTGTCCCTAATTTCCCTTGTTAGCCACGGTTGAGCCACCTTCCGTTTTATTTTTACTCCAGACAGGGATGTGCAATTGTTGAAGTTCATCCATGTAATCTATAAATGTTTGCCATTGCCTATCCACCGTTAACCCTTTAAGTATCATTTGCCAGTCTATCCAAGCCAATCATCGAAGTTACCTTTCCTTAAGTTCAGGACCCTAGTTTCTGAATTAACTGTGTTACTCTCCATCTTAATAAAGAATTCTACCATATTATGGTCACTCTTCCCCAAGGGGCCTCGCACAACAAGATTGCTAATTAATCCTTTCTCATTACACATCACCCAGTCTAGGATGGCCAGATCTCTAGTTGGTTCCTCGACATATTGGTCTAGAAAACCATCCCTAATACACTCCAGGAAATCCTCCTCCACCGCATTGCTACCAGCTTAGTTAGCTCAATCAATATGTAGATTAAAGACGCATGATAACTGCTGTACCTTTATTGCACACATCCCCAATTTCCTGTTTGATGCCCTCCCCAACCTCACTACTACTGTTTGGTGGTCTGTACATAACTGCCACTCGCGTTTTCTGCCCTTTGGTATTCCGCAGCTCTACCCATACAGATTCCACATCATCCAGGCTAATGTCCCTTCTTACTATTGCATTAATTTCCTCTTTAACCAGCAACGCTACCCCACCTCCTTTTCCTTTCTGTCTATCCTTCCTGAATGTTGAATACCCCTGGATGTTGAGTTCCCAGCCTTGGTCACCCTGGAGCCATGTCTCCATAATCCCAATTATATCATAATCGTTAATAGCTGCCTGTGCAGTTAACTCATCCACCTTATTATGAATACTCCTTGCATTGAGGCACAGAGCCTTCAGGCTTGTCATTTTAACACCCTTTGTCCCTTTCGACTTTTTCTGCAATGTCGCCGCTTTAGATTTTTGCCTTGGGTTCCTCTGCCCTCCACTTTTACTATTCTCTTTTCCATCTTTTGCTTCTGCCCCCATTTTATTTCCCTCTGTCTCCCTGCATTGGTTCCCATCCCCCTGCCATATTAGTTTAACTCCTCCCCAACAGCACCAGCCAACACTCCCCCTAGGATATTGGTTCTGGTCCTGCCCAGGTGCAGACAGTCCGGTTTGTACTGGTCCCACCTCCCCCAGAACCGGTTCCAATGTCCCAGGAATTTGAATCCCTCCCTTATGCACCACTCCTCAAGCCACGTATTCATCTGAGCTATCCTGCGATTCCTACTCTGACTAGCACGTGGCACTGGTAGCAATCCTGAGATTACCACCTTTGAGGTCCTACTTTTTAATTTAACTCCTAGCTCCGTAAATTCAGCTTGTAGTACCTCATCCCGCTTTTTACCTCTATTGTTGATACCTATATGTACCACAACAACTGGCTGTTCACCCTCCCCCTCCAGAATGCCCTGCAGCTGCTCTGAGACATCCTTGACCCTTGCACCAGCGAGGCAACATACATCCTCGAGTCTCGGTTGCGACCGCAGAAACACCTTTCTATCCCTTTTGATGCATTTTGTGAATGCTAATAAGGAAAGGGTAAACACATTAAGCGGTAGGCCACTTAATAGTGTAGATAAACAAAGGGACCTTGGAATGCTTGTCCACAGATCCCTGAAAGTAGCAGGCCAGGTGGATAAGGTGGTTAAGAAGACATACGGAATGCTTGCCTTTATTGGCTGAGACATAGAATATAAGAGCAGGGAGGTTATGTTTAAATTGTATAATACTTTGGTTAGGCCACAGCTGGAGTACTGCGTGCAGTTCTGGTTGTCATATTGCAGGAAGGACGTGATTGTACGAGAGAGGGTGCAGAGGAGATTTACTAGGATGCTGCCTGGAATGGAGAATCTTAGTTATGAGGACAGATTGGGTAGGCTGGGTTTGTTCTCATTGGAACAGAGGAGGTTGAGAGGAGACCTCATCGATGTCAACAAAATATTGAGGGGCCTGGACATAGTGGATAGTAAGGGTCTATTTCCATTGGTGGAGGGGTCTATTATGAGGGTGTATAGTTTTAAGGTGGTTGGTGGAAGGTTTAGAGGGGATTTGAGGGGGGTTTCTTTACACAGAGGGTTGTGGGGATCTGGAACTCGCTGCCTGGAAGAGTGGTGGATGCAGAAACCCTCACCACTTTTAAGAAATGGTTGGATGGGCACTTAAAGTGCAGTAACCTGCAGGGTTACAGACCTAGAGCTGGTAATTGGGATTAGACTGGATGGCCTTTTGTTGGATGGAGCAGATATAATGGTAAGTACTGCAGGAATAGAATACGGCCAGGGTGATCTCCTGGACTAGTGTTGATCGTCTGGATGGATTGGAGAGGAATTTTCCCAGATTTTTTCTCCCTAAATTGGCCTGGGTTTTTATCTGGTTTTTCCTCTCCCAGGAGATCACATGGCTCCGGTTGGGGTGGAGTGTAGAATGTTTCAGTATAAGGGATGTCGCAGTTGTGTGAGGCGGACTGGTTGGGCTGGGTGCTCTTTGCCTTTCCGTCATTGTTCATAGGTTTATATGTAACCTTCAGGGCTGCTGACCGAGGGCCGTGTGGCTCTTTGTCGGCCGGTGAGGACACGATGGGATGGAATGGCCTCCTTCTGTGCTGTAAATTTCTATGTTTCTATGTTGCTATGGAATTTAGGGTGAGAAGGGTGGACCCTGCAAGGGAACAGACTCTCTGGCTCCCAGGACAAATTGATCAAAGTGAGTGTTATCCATGGGAGCCAGCGCCAGATACATTCAATAAAGCGAACCATCTTGCCAGCTTCTGACTGGGGATTGTCGTTGGGTGAAGTCTCTGAGCCACACACCAGGCAGGTCCCAGAGACAATCCCCAGTCTGCACATACAAATGTACACAAAGACTGTCAGCAGATAAAGTCTGTCAGACAGAATAACCTGGCATGTTCCTGTCCCACCTCCCAGTAACACTATCTCTCGGAACATACAAAGAAACGTGGCCAATTCAGGAAAAGCCTCCGGGCAATTGCTCTCCAACTGCCTGAGGCTCCAGGGAGAGCACTGTTGCTCCGGTAACATCACAATCTAAAGTGTCCACTCACTCCCTGTAACTGGCAATGTCCTCCCAGAAACGTTTCAACTTCCCCTTTTAAAGGTCTGTAGTGAGCCCACACTCACCATATGGCCTCACACTCACTCTGAGTTCATGACCCTCCTGTCCTCCCTCAATCACTCCCTCCATGTAAATTCCTCAACCCATATTCACAGACACCTCCTTGGCCTTGCAATCTCTCGTTGCCTTGTTACTCCAACAGTGTCAATTACAGATGGGACCATCTCTGACCATTTCCTTGTATCGCTCTAGACCCACATGCCCCTTTCCCCAAGACAAACCTACTCCTTTCTGTATCTGCCCCTGGAATAAAACTCTCCCCAAACTCTCTTACAACTGCACTTATCAACTCAAAACGGTCCAACCTTTCGCCCTCTTTTAACAATGGCATTTCTGCAGTCACCGATCTGCTCAACCAGACCCTCAACACCACCTTTCATTCCCTAGTCCCTATTAAATATAATACGCTCTCCAATGCTTGCTGTTACCCCTGGTACAACCCTCATCCCACTGCCCCGCTCTCTCCACATAACCCTGTATCAATCCCCAAACTAATCCCACTGCCCCGCTCTCTCCACATAGCCCTGTATCAATCCCAAACTAATCCCACTGCCCCGCTCTCTCCCCATAGCCCTGTATCAATCCCAAACTAATCACACTGCCCCGCTCTCTCCCCATAGTCCTGTATCAATCCCAAACTAATCCCCACTGCCCCGCTCTCTCCCCACAGTCCTGTATCAATCCCAAACTAATCCCACTGCCCCACCCTCTCCCCATAGTCCTGTATCAATCCCAAACTAATCCCACAACCCTGCTCTCTCCCCATAGCGCTGTATCAATCCCAAACTAATCCCACTGCCCCGCTCTCTCCCCATAGCCCTGTATCAATCACCAAACTAATCCCACTGTCCCGCTCTCTCCCCATTGCCCTGTATCCATCCCAAACTAATCCCACTGTCCAGCTGTCTCCCCATAGCCCTGTATCAATCCCAAACAAATCCCACTGCCCGGCTCTCTCCCCATAGCCCTGTATCAATCCCAAACTAATCCCACTGCCCCGGTCTCTCCCCATAGCCCTGTATCAATCCCCAACGAATCGCACTGCCCCACTTTCTCCCCATAACCCTGTATCAATCCCAAAAAATTCCCACTGACCCACTCTTTCCCCATAGCCCTACATCAATCCCAAACTATTCCCACTGCCCCAAACTCTCCCCATCGCCCTGCATCAATCCCAAACTAATCCCACTGTCCGCTCTCTCCCCAGAGCCCTGTATCAATCCCCAAACTCATCCCACTGCCCCGCTCTCTCCCCATAGCCCTGTATCAATCCGCAAAGTAATCCCACTGCCCCGCTTTCTCCCCATAGCCCTGTATCAATTCCAAACTAATCCCACTGCCCCACTCTTTCCCCATAGCCCTGTATCAATCCCTAAACTAATCCCACTGCCCCGCTCTCTCCCCAAAGCCCTGTATCAAACCCTAAACTAATCCCACTGCCCCGCTCTCTCCCCATAGTCCTGTATCAATCCCAAACTAATCCCACTGTCCCGCTCTCTCCCTATAGCCCTGTATCAATCCCTAAACTAATCCAACTGCCCCGCGCTCTCCCGAAAGCCCTGTATCAATCCCTAAACTAATCCCACTGCCCCGCTCTCTCCCCACAGTCCTGTATCAATCCCAAACTAATCCCACTGCCCCACTCTTTCCCCATAGCCCTGTATCAATCCCAAACTAATCCCACTGCCTTGCTCTCTCCTCATAGCCCTGTATCAATCCCAAACTAATCCCACTGCCCCACTCTCTCCCCATAGCCCTGCATCAATCCCAAACTAATCTCACTGCCCCGCTCTCTCCCGATAGCCCTGTAAAAATTCCAAATTAATCCCACTGCCCTGCTCTCTTCTCATTGCCCTGAATCCATCCCACACTAATCCCACTGCCCCACTCTCTCCCCATAGCCCTGTATCAATCCCCAACGAATTGCACTGCCCCATTCTCTCCCCATAACCCTGTATCAATCCCCAAAAAATCCCACTGACCCACTCTTTCCCCATAGCCCTGCATCAATCCCAAACTATTCCCACTGCCAAACACTCTCCTCATAGCCCTGTATCAATCCCAAACTAATCCCACTGTCCGCTCTCTCCCCAGAGCGCTGTATCAATCCCCAAACTAATCCCACTGCCCCGCTCTCTCCCCATAGCACTGTATCAATCCCCAAACTAATCCCACTGCCCCGCTCTCTCCCCATAGCCCTGTATCAATCCCAAACTAATCCCACTGCCCCGCTCTTTCCCCATAGCCCTGTATCAATCGCTAAACTAATCCCACTGCCCCGCTCTCAGCCCTAGAGCCCTGTATCAATCCCTAAACTAATCCCACTGCCCCGCTCTCTCCCCATAGTCCTGTATCAATCCCAAACTAATCCCACTGCCCCACTCTCTCCCCATAGCCCTGTATCAATCCCAAACTAATCCCACTGCCCCACCCTCTCCCCATAGTCCTGTATCAATCCCAAACTAATCCCACAACCCTGCTCTCTCCCCATAGCCCTGTATCAATCCCAAACTAATCCCACTGCCCCGCTCTCTCCCCATAGCCCTGTATCAATCACCAAACTAATCCCACTGTCCCGCTCTCTCCCCATTGCCCTGTATCGATCCCAAACTAATCCCACTGTCCAGCTGTCTCCCCATAGCCCTGTATCAATCACAAACAAATCCCACTGCCCCGCTCTCTCCCCACAGCCCTGTATCAATCCCAAACTAATCCCACTGCCCCGGTCTCTCCCCATAGCCCTGTATCAATCCCCAATGAATCGCACTGCCCCACTCTCTCCCCATAACCCTGTATCAATCCCAAAATAATCCCACTGACCCACTCTTTCCCCATAGCCCTGCATCAATCCCAAACTATTCCCATTGCCCCACACTCTCCCCATAGCCCTGTATCAATCCCAAACTAATCCCACTGTCCGCTCTCTCCCCAGAGCCCTGTATCAATCCCCAAACTAATCCCACTACCCCGCTCTCTCCCCATAGTCATGTATCAATCCCAAACTAATCCCACTGCCCCGCTCTTTCCCCACAGCCCTGTATCAATGCTGAAACTAATCCCACTGCCCCGCTCTCTCCCCATAGCCCTGTATCAATCCTAAACTAATCCCACTGTCCCGCTCTCTCCCCATAGCCCTGTATCAATCCCTAAACTAATCCCACTGCCCCGCTCTCTCCCCGTAGTCCTGTATCAATCCCAAACTAATCCCACTGCCCCGCTCTCTCCCCATAGCCCTGTATCAATCCCAAACTAATCCCACTGCCTTGCTCTCTCCTCATAGTCCTGTATCAATCCCAAACTAATCCCACTGCCCCACTCTCTCCCCATAGTCCTGTATCAATCCCAAACTAATCCCACAAGCCTGCTCTCTCCCCATAGCCCTGTATCAATCCCAAACTAATCCCACTGCCCCGCTCTCTCCCCATAGCCCTGTATCAATCCCAAACTAATCTCACTGCCCCGCTCTCTCCCCATAGCCCTGTATCAATCCCAAACTAATCCCACTGCCCCGCTCTTTCCCCACAGCCCTGTATCAATGCTGAAACTAATCCCACTGCCCCGCTCTCTCCCCATAGTCCTGTATCAATCCCAAACTAATCCCACTGTCCCGCTCTCTCCCCATAGCCCTGTATCAATCCCTAAACTAATCCCACTGCCCCGCTCTCTCCCCGTAGTCCTGTATCAATCCCAAACTAATCCCACTGCCCCGCTCTCTCCCCATAGCCCTGTATCAATCCCAAACTAATCCCACTGCCTTGCTCTCTCCTCATAGTCCTGTATCAATCCCAAACTAATCCCACTGCCCCACTCTCTCCCCATAGTCCTGTATCAATCCCAAACTAATCCCACAAGCCTGCTCTCTCCCCATAGCCCTGTATCAATCCCAAACTAATCCCACTGCCCCGCTCTCTCCCCATAGCCCTGTATCAATCCCAAACTAATCTCACTGCCCCGCTCTCTCCCCATAGCCCTGTAAAAATTCCAAACTAATCCCACTTCCCTGCTCTCTCCCCATTGCCCTGTATCCATCCCACACTAATCCCACTGCCCCACCCTCTCCCCATAGCCCTGTATCAATCACCAAACTAATCCCA
This sequence comes from Pristiophorus japonicus, assembly GCF_044704955.1. Lineage (NCBI taxonomy): Eukaryota > Metazoa > Chordata > Chondrichthyes > Pristiophoridae > Pristiophorus > Pristiophorus japonicus. The sequence continues at coordinate 331,585,980 of NC_091979.1, read as the reverse complement.
CTGCCCCGCTCTCTCAACATCGTCCTGTATCAATCCCCAAACTAATCCCACTGTCCCGCTCTCTCCCCATAGCCCTGTATCAATCCCCAAACTAATCCCACTGCCCCGCTCTCTCCCGAAAGCCCTGTATCAATCCCCAGACTAATCCCACTGCCCCGCTCTCTCCCCATAGCCCTGTATCAATCCCTAAACTAATCCCACTGCCCCGCTCTCTCCCCATAATCCTGTATCAATCCCAAACTAATCCCACTGCCCCGCTCTCTCCCCATAGCCCTATATCAATCCCAAACTAATCCCACTGCCTTGCTCTCTCCTCATAGTCCTGTATCAATCCCAAACTAATCCCACTGCCCCACTCTCTCCCCATAGTCCTGTATCAATCCCAAACTAATCCCACAAGCCTGCTCTCTCCCCATAGCCCTGTATCAATCCCAAACTAATCCCACTGCCCCGCTCTCTCCCCATAGCCCTGTATCAATCCCAAACTAATCTCACTGCCCCGCTCTCTCCCCATAGCCCTGTAAAAATTCAAAACTAATCCCACTTCCCTGCTCTCTCCCCATTGCCATGTATCCATCCCACACTAATCCCACTGCCCCACCCTCTCCCCATAGCCCTGTATCAATCACCAAACTAATCCCACTGCCCCGCTCTCTCAACATCGTCCTGTATCAATCCCCAAACTAATCCCACTGTCCCGCTCTCTCCCCATAGCCCTGTATCAATCCCCAAACTAATCCCACTGCCCCGCTCTCTCCCGAAAGCCCTGTATCAATCCCCAGACTAATCCCACTGCCCCGCTCTCTCCCCATAGCCCTGTATCAATCCCAAACTAATCCCACTGCCTTGCTCTCTCCTCATAGCCCTGTATCAATCCCTAAACTAATCCCACTGCCCCACTCTCTCCCCATAGCCCTGCATCAATCCCAAACTAATCTCACTGCCCCGCTCTCTCCCGATAGCCCTGTAAAAATTCCAAATTAATCCCACTGCCCTGCTCTCTTCCCATTGCCCTGAATCCATCCCACACTAATCATACTGCCCCACTCTCTCCCCATAGCCCTGTATCAATCCCCAACGAATGGCACTGCCCCATTCTCTCCCCATAACCCTGTATCAATCCCCCAAAAATCCCACTGACCCACTCTTTCCCCATAGCCCTGCATCAATCCCAAACTATTCCCACTGCCAAACACTCTCCTCATAGCCCTGTATCAATCCCAAACTAATCCCACTGTCCGCTCTCTCCCCAGAGCGCTGTATCAATCCCCAAACTAATCCCACTGCCCCGCTCTCTCCCCATAGCACTGTATCAATCCCCAAACTAATCCCACTGCCCCGCTCTCTCCCCATAGCCCTGTATCATCCCAAACTAATCCCACTGCCCCGCTCTTTCCCCATAGCCCTGTATCAATCCCTAAACTAATCCCACTGCCCCGCTCTCAGCCCTATAGCCCTGTATCAATCCCTAAACTAATCCCACTGCCCCGCTCTCTCCCCATAGTCCTGTATCAATCCCAAACTAATCCCACTGCCCCACTCTCTCCCCATAGCCCTGTATCAATCCCAAACTAATCCCACTGCCCCACCCTCTCCCCATAGTCCTGTATCAATCCCAAACTAATCCCACAACCCTGCTCTCTCCCCATAGCCCTGTATCAATCCCAAACTAATCCCACTGCCCCGCTCTCTCCCCATAGCCCTGTATCAATCACCAAACTAATCCCACTGTCCCGCTCTCTCCCCATTGCCCTGTATCGATCCCAAACTAATCCCACTGTCCAGCTGTCTCCCCATAGCCCTGTATCAATCACAAACAAATCCCACTGCCCCGCTCTCTCCCCACAGCCCTGTATCAATCCCAAATAATCCCACTGCCCCGGTCTCTCCCCATAGCCCTGTATCAATCCCCAACGAATCGCACTGCCCCACTCTCTCTACATAACCCTGTATCAATCCCAAACAAATCCCACTGACCCACTCTTTCCCCACAGCCCTGCATCAATCCCAAACTATTCCCATTGCCCCACACTCTCCCCATAGCCCTGTATCAATCCCCAAACTAATCCCACTACCCCGCTCTCTCCCCACAGCCCTGTATCAATCCTGAAACTAATCCCACTGCCCCGCTCTCTCCCCATAGCCCTGTGTCAAACCCTAAACTAATCCCGCTGCCCCGCTCTCTCCCCATAGTCCTGTATCAATCCCAAACTAATCCCACTGCCCAGCTCTCTCCCCATAGCCCTGTATCAATCCCAAACTAATCCCACTGCCTTGCTCTCTCCTCATAGTCCTGTATCAATCCCAAACTAATCCCACTGCCCCACTCTCTCCCCATAGTCCTGTATCAATCCCAAACTAATCCCACAAGCCTGCTCTCTCCCCATAGCCCTGTATCAATCCCAAACTAATCCCACTGCCCCGCTCTCTCCCCATAGCCCTGTATCAATCCCAAACTAATCTCACTGCCCCGCTCTCTCCCCATAGCCCTGTAAAAATTCCAAACTAATCCCACTTCCCTGCTCTCTCCCCATTGCCCTGTATCCATCCCACACTAATCCCACTGCCCCACCCTCTCCCCATAGCCCTGTATCAATCACCAAACTAATCCCACTGCCCCGCTCTCTCAACATCGTCCTGTATCAATCCCCAAACTAATCCCACTGTCCCGCTCTCTCCCCATAGCCCTGTATCAATCCCCAAACTAATCCCACTGCCCCGCTCTCTCCCGAAAGCCCTGTATCAATCCCCAGACTAATCCCACTGCCCCGCTCTCACCCCATAGCCCTGTATCAATCCCTAAACTAATCCCACTGCCTCGCTCTCTGCCCATAGTCCTGTATCAATCCCAAACTAATCCCACTGCCCCGCTCTCTCCCCATAGTCCTGTATCAATCCCAAACTAATCCCACTGCCCCGCTCTCTCCCCATAGCCCTGTATCAATCCCAAACGAATCCCACTGCCCCGCTCTCTCCCCATAGTCCTGTATCAATCCCAAACTAATCCCACTGCCCCGCTCTCTCCCCATAGTCCTGTATCAATCCCAAAGTAATCCCACTGCCCTGCTCTCTCCCCATAGCCCTGTATCAATCCCAAACTAATCCCACTGCCCCACCCTCTCCCCATAGCCCTGTATCAATCCCAAACTAATCCCACTGCCTTGCTCTCTCCTCATAGCCCTGTATCAATCCCAAACTAATCCCAATGCCCCGCTCTCTCCCCATAGCCCTGCATCAATCCCAAACTAATCACACTGCCCCGCTCTCTCCCCATAGCCCTGTAAAAATTCCAAACTAATCCCACTGCCCCACTCTCTCCCCATAGCCCTGTATCAATCACCAAACTAATCCCACTGCCCTGCACTCTCCCCATAGTCCTGTATCAATCCCCAAACTAATCCCACTGTCCCGCTCTCTCCCCATAGCCCTGTATCAATCACCAAACTAATCCCACTGTCCCGCTCTCTCCCCATTGCCCTGTATCGATCCCAAACTAATCCCACTGTCCAGCTGTCTCCCCATAGCCCTGTATCAATCACAAACAAATCCCACTGCCCCGCTCTCTCCCCACAGCCCTGTATCAATCCCAAATAATCCCACTGCCCCGGTCTCTCCCCATAGCCCTGTATCAATCCCCAACGAATCGCACTGCCCCACTCTCTCTACATAACCCTGTATCAATCCCAAACAAATCCCACTGACCCACTCTTTCCCCACAGCCCTGCATCAATCCCAAACTATTCCCATTGCCCCACACTCTCCCCATAGCCCTGTATCAATCCCAAACTAATCCCACTGTCCGCTCTCTCCCCAGAGCCCTGTATCAATCCCCAAACTAATCCCACTACCCCGCTCTCTCCCCACAGCCCTGTATCAATCCTGAAACTAATCCCACTGCCCCGCTCTCTCCCCATAGCCCTGTATCAAACCCTAAACTAATCCCGCTGCCCCGCTCTCTCCCCATAGTCCTGTATCAATCCCAAACTAATCCCACTGCCCAGCTCTCTCCCCATAGCCCTGTATCAATCCCAAACTAATCCCACTGCCTTGCTCTCTCCTCATAGTCCTGTATCAATCCCAAACTAATCCCACTGCCCCACTCTCTCCCCATAGTCCTGTATCAATCCCAAACTAATCCCACAAGCCTGCTCTCTCCCCATAGCCCTGTATCAATCCCAAACTAATCCCACTGCCCCGCTCTCTCCCCATAGCCCTGTATCAATCCCAAACTAATCTCACTGCCCCGCTCTCTCCCCATAGCCCTGTAAAAATTCCAAACTAATCCCACTTCCCTGCTCTCTCCCCATTGCCCTGTATCCATCCCACACTAATCCCACTGCCCCACCCTCTCCCCATAGCCCTGTATCAATCACCAAACTAATCCCACTGCCCCGCTCTCTCAACATCGTCCTGTATCAATCCCCAAACTAATCCCACTGTCCCGCTCTCTCCCCATAGCCCTGTATCAATCCCCAAACTAATCCCACTGCCCCGCTCTCTCCCGAAAGCCCTGTATCAATCCCCAGACTAATCCCACTGCCCCGCTCTCTCCCCATAGCCCTGTATCAATCCCTAAACTAATCCCACTGCCTCGCTCTCTGCCCATAGTCCTGTATCAATCCCAAACTAATCCCACTGCCCCGCTCTCTCCCCATAGTCCTGTATCAATCCCAAACTAATCCCACTGCCCCGCTCTCTCCCCATAGCCCTGTATCAATCCCAAACGAATCCCACTGCCCCGCTCTCTCCCCATAGTCCTGTATCAATCCCAAACTAATCCCACTGCCCCGCTCTCTCCCCATAGTCCTGTATCAATCCCAAAGTAATCCCACTGCCCTGCTCTCTCCCCATAGCCCTGTATCAATCCCAAACTAATCCCACTGCCCCACCCTCTCCCCATAGCCCTGTATCAATCCCAAACTAATCCCACTGCCTTGCTCTCTCCTCATAGCCCTGTATCAATCCCAAACTAATCCCAATGCCCCGCTCTCTCCCCATAGCCCTGCATCAATCCCAAACTAATCACACTGCCCCGCTCTCTCCCCATAGCCCTGTAAAAATTCCAAACTAATCCCACTGCCCCACTCTCTCCCCATAGCCCTGTATCAATCACCAAACTAATCCCACTGCCCTGCACTCTCCCCATAGTCCTGTATCAATCCCCAAACTAATCCCACTGCCCCGCTCTCTCCCCATAGCCCTGTATCAATCCCCAAACTAATCCCACTGCCCTGCTCTCTCCCCATAGCCCTGTATCAATCCCCAAACTAATCCCACTGTCCCGCCCTCTGCCCATTGTCCTGTATCCATCCCAAACTAATCCCACTGTCCCGCTGTCTCCCCATAGCCCTGTATCAATCCCAAACTAATCCCACTGCCCCGCTCTCTGCTCATAGCCCTGTATCAATCCCCAACGAATCGCACTGCCCCACTCTCTCCCCATAACCCTGTATCAATCCCCAAAAAATCCCACTGACACACTCTTTCCCCATAGCCCTGCATCAATCCCAAACTATTCCCACTGCCAAACACTCTCCCCATAGCCCTGTATCAATCCCAAACTAATTCCACTGTCCGCTCTCTCCCCAGAGCGCTGTATCAATCCCCAAACTAATCTCACTGCCCCGCTCTCTCCCCATAGCCCTGCATCAATCCCAAACTATTCCCACTGCCAAACACTCTCCCCATAGCCCTGTATCAATCCCAAACTAATCCCACTGTCCGCTCTCTCCCCAGAGCCCTGTATCAATCACAAACAAATCCCACTGCCCCGCTCTCTCCCCATAGCCCTGTATCAATCCCAAACTAATCCCACTGCCCCGGTCTCTCCCCATAGCCCTGTATCAATCCCCAACGAATCGCACTGCCCCACTCTCTCCCCATAACCCTGTATCAATCCCAAAAAAATCCCACTGACCCACTCTTTCCCCATAGCCCTGCATCAATCCCAAACTATTCCCATTGCCCCACACTCTCCCCATAGCCCTGTATCAATCCCAAACTAATCCCACTGTCCGCTCTCTCCCTAGAGCCCTGTATCAATCCCCAAACTAATCCCACTACCCCGCTCTCTCCCCATAGTCATGTATCAATCCGCAAAGTAATCCCACTGCCCCGCTCTCTCCCCATAGCCCTGTATCAATCCCAAACTAATCCCACTGCCCCGCTCTTTCCCCACAGCCCTGTATCAATCCTGAAACTAATCCCACTGCCCCGCTCTCTCCCCATAGCCCTGTATCAAACCCTAAACTAATCCCACTGCCCCGCTCTCTCCCCATAGTCCTGTATCAATCCCAAACTAATCCCACTGTCCCGCTGTCTCCCCATAGCCCTGTATCAATCCCTAAACTAATCCCACTGCCCCGCTCTCTCCCCATAGTCCTGTATCAATCCCAAACTAATCCCACTGCCCCGCTCTCTCCCCATAGCCCTGTATCAATCCCAAACTAATCCCACTGCCTTGCTCTCTCCTCATAGTCCTGTATCAATCCCAAACTAATCCCACTGCCCCACTCTCTCCCCATAGTCCTGTATCAATCCCAAACTAATCCCACAAGCCTGCTCTCTCCCCATAGCCCTGTATCAATCCCAAACTAATCCCACTGCCCCGCTCTCTCCCCATAGCCCTGTATCAATCCCAAACTAATCTCACTGCCCCGCTCTCTCCCCATAGCCCTGGAAAAATTCCAAACTAATCCCACTTCCCTGCTCTCTCCCCATTGCCCTGTATCCATCCCACACTAATCCCACTGCCCCACCCTCTCCCCACAGCCCTGTATCAATCACCAAACTAATCCCACTGCCCCGCTCTCTCAACATCGTCCTGTATCAATCCCCAAACTAATCCCACTGTCCCGCTCTCTCCCCATAGCCCTGTATCAATCCCCAAACTAATCCCACTGCCCCGCTCTCTCCCGAAAGCCCTGTATCAATCCCCAGACTAATCCCACTGCCCCGCTCTCTCCCCATAGCCCTGTATCAATCCCCAAACTAATCCCACTGTCCCGCTCTCTCCCCATTGCCCTGTATCCATCCCTAAACTAATCCCACTGCCTCGCTCTCTCCCCATAGTCCTGTATCAATCCCAAACTAATCCCACTGCCCCGCTCTCTCCCCATAGTCCTGTATCAATCCCAAACTAATCCCACTGCCCCGCTCTCTCCCCATAGTCCTGTATCAATCCCAAAGTAATCCCACTGCCCTGCTCTCTCCCCATAGTCCTGTATCAATCCCAAACTAATCCCACTGCCCCACCCTCTCCCCATAGCCCTGTATCAATCCCAAACTAATCCCACTGCCTTGCTCTCTCCTCATAGCCCTGTATCAATCCCAAACTAATCCCACTGCCCCGCTCTCTCCCCATAGCCCTGCATCAATCCCAAACTAATCACACTGCCCCGCTCTCTCCCCATAGCCCTGTAAAAATTCCAAATTTATCCCACTGCCCTGCAATCTCCCCATAGTCCTGTATCAATCCCCAAACTAATCCCACTGCCCCGCTCTCTCCCCATAGCCCTGTATCAATCCCCAAACTAATCCCACTGCCCTGCTCTCTCCCCATAGCCCTGTATCAATCCCCAAACTAATCCCACTGTCCCGCTCTCTGCCCATTGTCCTGTATCCATCCCAAACTAATCCAACTGTCCCGCTGTCTCCCCATAGCCCTGTATCAATCCCAAACTAATCCCACTGCCCCGCTCTCTGCTCATAGCCCTGTATCAATCCCCAACGAATCGCACTGCCCCACTCTCTCCCCATAACCCTGTATCAATCCCCAAAAAATCCCACTGACCCACTCTTTCCCCATAGCCCTGCATCAATCCCAAACTATTCCCACTGCCAAACACTCTCCCCATAGCCCTGTATCAATCCCAAACTAATCCCACTGTCCGCTCTCTCCCCAGAGCGCTGTTTCAATCCCCAAACTAATCCCACTGCCCCGCTCTCTCCCCATAGCCCTGTATCAATCCCCAAACTAATCCCACTGCCCCACTCTCTCCCCATATCCCTGTATCAATCCCAAACTAATCACACTGCCCCGCTCTATCCCCATAGCCCTGTATCAATCCCTAAACTAATCCCACTGCCCCGCTCTCTCCCCATAGTCCTGTATCAATCCCAAACTAATCCCACTGTCCCGCTCTCTCCCCATAGCCCTGTATCAATCACAAGCTAATCCCACTGCCCCGCTCTCTCCCCATAGTCCTGTATCAATCCCAAACTAATCCAACTGCCCCGCTCTCTCCCCATAGCCCTGTATCAATCACAAGCTAATCCCACTACCCCACCCTCTCCCCATAGTCCTGTATCAATCCCAAACTAATCCCACAACCCTGCTCTCTCCCCATAGCCCTGTATCAATCCCAAACTAATCCCACTGCACCGCTCTCTCCCCATAGCCCTGTATCAATCACCAAACTAATCCCACTGTCCCGCTCTCTCCCCATTGCCCTGTATCCATCCCAAACTAATCCCACTGTCCAGCTGTCTCCCCATAGCCCTGTATCAATCCCAAACAAATCCCACTGCCCCGCTCTCTCCCCATAGCCCTGTATCAATCCCAAACTAATCCCACTGCCCCGCTCTCTCCCCATAGCCCTGTATCAATCCCCAAAGAATCGCACTGCCCCACTTTCTCCCCATAACCCTGTATCAATCCCAAAAAAATCCCACTGACCCACTCTTTCCCCATAGCCCTGCATCAATCCCAAACTATTCCCACTGCCCCACACTCTCCCCATAGCCCTGCATCAATCCCAAACTAATAACACTGTCCGGTCTCTCCCCAGAGCCCTGTATCAATCCCCAAACTAATCCCACTGCCCCGCTCTCTCCCCATAGCCCTGTATCAATCCGCAAAGTAATCCCACTGCCCCGCTCTCTCCCCATAGCCCTGTATCAATCCCAAACTAATCCCACTGCCCCGCTCTTTCCCCATTGCCCTGTATCAATCCCTAAACTAATCCCACTGCCCCGCTCTCTCCCCATAGCCCTGTATCAAACCCTAAACTAATCCCACTGCCCAGTTCTCTCCCCATAGTCCCGTATCAATCCCAAACTAATCCCACTGTCCCGCTCTCTCCCTATCGCCCTGTATCAATCCCTAAACTAATCCAACTGCCCCGCTCTCTCCCTATAGCCCTGTATCAATCCCTAAACTAATCCCACTGCCCCGCTCTCTCCCCATAGTCCTGTCTCAATCCCAAACTAATCCCACTGCCCCGCTCTCTCCCCATAGTCCTGTATCAATCCCAAACTAATCCCACTGCCCCGCTCTCTCCCCATAGCCCTGTATCAATCCCAAACTAATCCCACTGCCCCACCCTCTCCCCATAGCCCTGTATCAATCCCAAACTAATCCCACTGCCTTGCTCTCTCCTCATAGCCCTGTATCAATCCCCAACGAATCGCACTGCCCCACTCTCTCCCCATAACCCTGTATCAATCCCCAAAAAATCCCACTGACCCACTCTTTCCCCATAGCCCTGCATCAATCCCAAACTATTCCCACTGCCAAACACTCTCCCCATAGCCCTGTATCAATCCCAAACTAATCCCACTGTCCGCTCTCTCCCCAGAGCGCTGTATCAATCCCCAAACTAATCCCACTGCCCCGCTCTCTCCCCATAGCCCTGTATCAATCCCCAAACTAATCCCACTGCCCCACTCTCTCCCCATATCCCTGTATCAATCCCAAACTAATCACACTGCCCCGCTCTATCCCCATAGCCCTGTATCAATCCCTAAACTAATCCCTCTGCCCCGATCTCTCCCCATAGTCCTGTATCAATCCCAAACTAATCCCACTGTCCCGCTCTCTCCCTATAGCCCTGTATCAATCCCTAAACTAATCCCACTGACCTGCTCTCTCCCCATAGTCCTGTATCAATCCCAAACTAATCCCACTGCCCCGCTCTCTCCCCATAGTCCTGTATCAATCCCAAACTAATCCAACTGCCCCGCTCTCTCCCCATAGCCCTGTATCAATCACAAACTAATCCCACTGCCCCACCCTCTCCCCATAGTACTGTATCAATCCCAAACTAATCCCACAACCCTGCTCTCTCCCCATAGCCCTGTATCAATCCCAAACTAATCCCACTGCCCCGCTCTCTCCCCATAGCCCTGTATCAATCTCAAACTAATCCCACTGCCTTGCTCTCTCCTCATAGCCCTGTATCAATCCCAAACTAATCCCACTGCCCTGCTCTCTCCCCATAGCCCTGCATCAATCCCAAACTAATCTCACTGCCCCGCTCTCTCCCGATAGCCCTGTAAAAATTCCAAATTAATCCCACTGCCCTGCTCTCTTCCCATTGCCCTGAATCCATCCCACACTAATCCCACTGCCCCACTCTCTCCCCATAGCCCTGTATCAATCACCAAACTAATCCCACTGCCCCGCTCTCTCCCCATAGTCCTGTATCAATCCCCAAAAAATCCCACTGACCCACTCTTTCCCCATAGCCCTGCATCAATCCCAAACTATTCCCACTGCCAAACACTCTCCCCATAGCCCTGTATCAATCCCAAACTAATCCCACTGTCCGCTCTCTCCCCAGAGCGCTGTATCAATCCCCAAACTAATCCCACTGCCCCGCTCTCTCCCCATAGCCCTGTATCAATCCCCAAACTAATCCCACTGCCCCACTCTCTCCCCATATCCCTGTATCAATCCCAAACTAATCACACTGCCCCGCTCTATCCCCATAGCCCTGTATCAATCCCTAAACTAATCCCACTGCCCCGCTCTCTCCCCATAGTACTGTATCAATCCCAAACTAATCCTACTGTCCCGCTCTCTCCCTATCGCCCTGTATCAATCCCTAAACTATTCCCACTGCCCCGCTCTCTCCCCATAGTCCTGTATCAATCCCAAACTAATCCCACTGCCCCGCTCTCTCCCCATAGTCCTGTATCAATCCCAAACTAATCCCACTGCCCCGCTCTCTCCCCATAGCCCTGTATCAATCACAAACTAATCCCACTGCCCACCCTCTCCCCATAGTCCTGTATCAATCCCAAACTAATCCCACAACCCTGCTCTTTCCCCATAGCCCTGTATCAATCCCAAACTAATCCCACTGCACCGCTCTCTCCCCATAGCCCTGTATCAATCACCAAACTAATCCCACTGTCCCGCTCTCTCCCCATTGCCCTGTATCCATCCCAAACTAATCCCACTGTCCAGCTGTCTCCCCATAGCCCTGTATCAATCCCAAACAAATCCCACTGCCCCGCTCTCTCCCCATAGCCCTGTATCAATCCCAAACTAATCCCACTGCCCCGCTCTCTCCCCATAGCCCTGTATCAATCCCCAACGAATCGCACTGCCCCACTTTCTCCCCATAACCCTGTATCAATCCCAAAAAAATCCCACTGACCCACTCTTTCCCCATAGCCCTGCATCAATCCCAAACTATTCCCACTGCCCCACACTCTCCCCATAGCCCTGCATCAATCCCAAACTAATAACACTGTCCGGTCTCTCCCGAGAGCCCTGTATCAATCCCCAAACTAATCCCACTGCCCCGCTCTCTCCCCATAGCCCTGTATCAATCCGCAAAGTAATCCCACTGCCCCGCTCTCTCCCCATAGCCCGGTATCAATCCCAAACTAATCCCACTGCCCCGCTCTTTCCCCATAGCCCTGTATCAATCCCTAAACTAATCCCACTGCCCCGCTCTCTCCCCATAGCCCTGTATCAAACCCTAAACTAATCCCACTGCCCCGCTCTCTCCCCATAGTCCCGTATCAATCCCAAACTAATCCCACTGTCCCGCTCTCTCCCTATAGCCCTGTATCAATCCCTAAACTAATCCAACTGCCCCGCTCTCTCCCTATAGCCCTGTATCAATCCCTAAACTAATCCCACTGCCCCGCTCTCTCCCCATAGTCCTGTCTCAATCCCAAACTAATCCCACTGCCCCGCTCTCTCCCCATAGTCCTGTATCAATCCCAAACTAATCCCACTGCCCCGCTCTCTCCCCATAGCCCTGTATCAATCCCAAACTAATCCCACTGCCCCACCCTCTCCCCATAGCCCTGTATCAATCCCAAACTAATCCCACTGCCTTGCTCTCTCCTCATAGCCCTGTATCAATCCCAAACTAATCCCACTGCCCCGCTCTCTCCCCATAGCCCTGCATCAATCCCAAACTAATCTCACTGCCCCGCTCTCTCCCGATAGCCCTGTAAAAATTCCAAATTAATCCCACTGCCCTGCTCTCTCCCCATTGCCCTGAATCCATCCCACACTAATCCCACTGCCCCACTCTCTCCCCATAGCCCTGTATCAATCACCAAACTAATCCCACTGCCCCGCTCTCTCCCCATAGTCCTGTATCAATCCCCAAACTAATCCCACTGCCCCGCTCTCTCCCCATAGCCCTGTATCAATCCCCAAACTAATCCCACTGCCTCGCTCTCTCCCCATAGCCCTGTATCAATCCCCAAACTAATCCCACTGTCCCGCTCTCTGCCCATTGTCCTGTATCCATCCCAAACTAATCCCACTGTCCCGCTGTCTCCCCATAGCCCTGTATCAATCCAAACTAATCCCACTGCCCCGCTCTCTCCCCATAGCCCTGTATCAATCCCAAACAAATCCCACTGCCCCGCTCTCTCCCCATAGCCCTGTATCAATCCAAACTAATCCCACTGCCCCGCTCTCTCCCCATAGCCCTGTATCAATCCCCAACGAAGCGCACTGCCCCACTCTCTCCCCATAACCCTGTATCAATCCCCAAAAAATCCCACTGACCCACTCTTTCCCCATAGCCCTGCATCAATCCCAAACTATTCCCACTGCCAAACACTCTCCTCATAGCCCTGTATCAATCCCAAACTAATCCCACTGTCCGCTCTCTCCCCAGAGCGCTGTATCAATCCCCAAACTAATCCCACTGCCCCGCTCTCTCCCCACAGCCCTGTATCAATCCCAAACTAATCACACTGCCCCGCTCTATCCTCATAGCCCTGTATCAATCCCTAAACTAATCCCACTGCCCCGCTCTCTCCCCATAGTCCTATATCAATCCCAAACTAATCCCACTGTCCCGCTCTCTCCCTATAGCCCTGTATCAATCCCTAAACTAATCCCACTGCCCCGCTCTCTCCCCATAGTCCTGTATCAATCCTAAACTAATCCCACTGCCCCGCTCTCTCCCCATAGTCCTGTATCAATCCCAAACTAATCCCACTGCCCCCCTCTCTCCCCATAGTCCTGTATCAATCCCAAACTAATCCCACTGCCCCACCCTCTCCCCATAGTCCTGTATCAATCCCAAACTAATCCCACAACCCTGCTCTCTCCCCATAGCCCTGTATCAATCCCAAACTAATCCCACTGCCCCGCTCTCTCCCCATAGCCCTGTATCAATCACCAAACTAATCCCACTGTCCCGCTCTCTCCCCATTGCCCTGTATCCATCCCAAACTAATCCCACTGTCCAGCTGTCTCCCCATTGCCCTGTATCAATCCCAAACAAATCCCACTGCCCCGCTCTCTCCCCATAGCCCTGTATCAATCCCAAACTAATCCCACTGCCCCGCTCTCTCCCCATAGCCCTGTATCAATCCCCAACGAATCGCACTGCCCCACTTTCTCCCCATAACCCTGTATCAATCCCAAAAAAATCCCACTGACCCACTCTTTCCCCATAGCCCTGCATCAATCCCAAACTATTCCCAATGCCCCACACTCTCCCCATAGCCCTGCATCAATCCCAAACTAATAACACTGTCCGGTCTCTCCCCAGAGCCCTGTATCAATCCCCAAACTAATCCCACTGCCCCGCTCTCTCCCCATAGCCCTGTATCAATCCGCAAAGTAATCCCACTGCCCCGCTCTCTCCCCATAGCCCGGTATCAATCCCAAACTAATCCCACTGCCCCGCTCTTTCCCCATAGCCCTGTATCAATCCCTAAACTAATCCCACTGCCCCGCTCTCTCCCCATAGCCCTGTATCAAACCCTAAACTAATCCCACTGCCCCGCTCTCTCCCCATAGTCCCGTATCAATCCCAAACTAATCCCACTGTCCCGCTCTCTCCCTATAGCCCTGTATCAATCCCTAAACTAATCCAACTGCCCCGCTCTCTCCCTATAGCCCTGTATCAATCCCTAAACTAATCCCACTGCCCCGCTCTCTCCCCATAGTCCTGTATCAATCCCAAACTAATCCCACTGCCCCGCTCTCTCCCCATAGTCCTGTATCAATCCCAAACTAATCCCACTGCCCCGCTCTCTCCCCATAGCCCTGTATCAATCCCAAACTAATCCCACTGCCCCACCCTCTCCCCATAGCCCTGTATCAATCCCAAACTAATCCCACTGCCTTGCTCTCTCCTCATAGCCCTGTATCAATCCCAAACTAATCCCACTGCCCCGCTCTCTCCCCATAGCCCTGCATCAATCCCAAACTAATCTCACTGCCCCGCTCTCTCCCGATAGCCCTGTAAAAATTCCAAATTAATCCCACTGCCCTGCTCTCTCCCCATTGCCCTGAATCCATCCCACACTAATCCCACTGCCCCACTCTCTCCCCATAGCCCTGTATCAATCACCAAACTAATCCCACTGCCCCGCTCTCTCCCCATAGTCCTGTATCAATCCCCAAACTAATCCCACTGCCCCGCTCTCTCCCCATAGCCCTGTATCAATCCCCAAACTAATCCCACTGCCTCGCTCTCTCCCCATAGCCCTGTATCAATCCCCAAACTAATCCCACTGTCCCGCTCTCTGCCCATTGTCCTGTATCCATCCCAAACTAATCCCACTGTCCCGCTGTCTCCCAATAGCCCTGTATCAATCCAAACTAATCCCACTGCCCCGCTCTCTCCCCATAGCCCTGTATCAATCCCAAACAAATCCCACTGTCCCGCTCTCTCCCCATAGCCCTGTATCAATCCAAACTAATCCCACTGCCCCGCTCTCTCCCCATAGCCCTGTATCAATCCCCAACGAATCGCACTGCCCCACTCTCTCCCCATAACCCTGTATCAATCCCCAAAAAATCCCACTGACCCACTCTTTCCACATAGCCCTGCATCAATCCCAAACTATTCCCACTGCCAAACACTCTCCTCATAGCCCTGTATCAATCCCAAACTAATCCCACTGTCCGCTCTCTCCCCAGAGCGCTGTATCAATCCCCAAACTAATCCCACTGCCCCGCTCTCTCCCCATAGCCCTGTATCAATCCCCAAACTAATCCCACTGCCCCGCTCTCTCCCCATAGCCCTGTATCAATCCCAAACTAATCACACTGCCCCGCTCTATCCTCATAGCCCTGTATCAATCCCTAAACTAATCCCACTGCCCCGCTCTCTCCCCATAGTCCTATATCAATCCCAAACTAATCCCACTGTCCCGCTCTCTCCCTATAGCCCTGTATCAATCCCTAAACTAATCCCACTGCCCCGCTCTCTCCCCATAGTCCTGTATCAATCCTAAACTAATCCCACTGCCCCGCTCTCTCCCCATAGTCCTGTATCAATCCCAAACTAATCCCACTGCCCCCCTCTCTCCCCATAGTCCTGTATCAATCCCAAACTAATCCCACTGCCCCACCCTCTCCCCATAGTCCTGTATCAATCCCAAACTAATCCCACAACCCTGCTCTCTCCCCATAGCCCTGTATCAATCCCAAACTAATCCCACTGCCCCGCTCTCTCCCCATAGCCCTGTATCAATCACCAAACTAATCGCACTGTCCCGCTCTCTCCCCATTGCCCTGTATCGATCCCAAACTAATCCCACTGTCCAGCTGTCTCCCCATAGCCCTGTATCAATCACAAACAAATCCCACTGCCCCGCTCTCTCCCCATAGCCCTGTATCAATCCCAAACTAATCCCACTGCCCCGGTCTCTCCCCATAGCCCTGTATCAATCCCCAACGAATCGCACTGCCCCACTCTCTCCCCATAACCCTGTATCAATCCCAAAAAAATCCCACTGACCCACTCTTTCCCCATAGCCCTGCATCAATCCCAAACTATTCCCACTGCCCCACACTCTCCCCATAGCCCTGTATCAATCCCAAACTAATCCCACTGTCCGCTCTCTCCCCAGAGCCCTGTATCAATCCCCAAACTAATCCCACTGCCCCGCTCTCTCCCCATAGTCATGTATCAATCCGCAAAGTAATCCCACTGCCCCGCTCTCTCCCCATAGCCCTGTATCAATCCCAAACTAATCCCACTGCCCCGCTCTTTCCCCACAGCCCTGTATCAATCCTGAAACTAATCCCACTGCCCCGCTCTCTCCCCATAGCCCTGTATCAATCCCTAAACTAATCCCACTGCCCCGCTCTCTCCCCATAGTCCTGTATCAATCCCAAACTAATCCCACTGCCCCGCTCTCTCCCCATAGCCCTGTATCAATCCCAAACTAATCCCACTGCCTTGCTCTCTCCTCATAGTCCTGTATCAATCCCAAACTAATCCCACTGCCCCACTCTCTCCCCATAGTCCTGTATCAATCCCAAACTAATCCCACAAGCCTGCTCTCTCCCCATAGCCCTGTATCAATCCCAAACTAATCCCACTGCCCCGCTCTCTCCCCATAGCCCTGTATCAATCCCAAACTAATCTCACTGCCCCGCTCTCTCCCCATAGCCCTGTAAAAATTCCAAACTAATCCCACTTCCCTGCTCTCTCCCCATTGCCCTGTATCCATCCCACACTAATCCCACTGCCCCACCCTCTCCCCATAGCCCTGTATCAATCACCAAACTAATCCCACTGCCCCGCTCTCTCAACATCGTCTTGTATCAATCCCCAAACTAATCCCACTGTCCCGCTCTCTCCCCATAGCCCTGTATCAATCCCCAAACTAATCCCACTGCCCCGCTCTCTCCCCATAGCCCTGTATCAATCCCCAGACTAATCCCACTGCCCCGCTCTCTCCCCATAGTCCTGTATCAATCCCCAAACTAATCCCACTGTCCCGCTCTCTCCCCATTGCCCTGTATCCATCCCTAAACTAATGCCACTGCCTCGCTCTCTCCCCATAGTCCTGTATCAATCCCAAACTAATCCCACTGCCCCGCTCTCTCCCCATAGTCCTGTATCAATCCCAAACTAATCCCACTGCCCCGCTCTCTCCCCATAGCCCTGTATCAATCCCAAACGAATCCCACTGCCCCGCTCTCTCCCCATAGTCCTGTATCAATCCCAAACTAATCCCACTGCCCCGCTCTCTCCCCATAGTCCTGTATCAATCCCAAAGTAATCCCACTGCCCTGCTCTCTCCCCATAGCCCTGTATCAATCCCAAACTAATCCCACTGCCCCACCCTCTCCCCCTAGCCCTGTATCAATTCCAAACTAATCCCACTGCCTTGCTCTCTCCTCATAGCCCTGTATCAATCCCAAATTAATCCCACTGCCCCGCTCTCTCCCCATAGCCCTGCATCAATCCCAAACTAATCTCACTGCCCCGCTCTCTCCCCATAGCCCTGTAAAAATTCCAAATTAATCCCACTGCCCTGCTCTCTCCCCATTGCCCTGTATCCATCCCACACTAATCCCACTGCCCCACTCTCTCCCCATAGCCCTGTATCAATCACCAAACTAATCCCACTGCCCCGCACTCTCCCCATAGTCCTGTATCAATCCCCAAACTAATCCCACTGCCCCGCTCTCTGCCCATAGCCCTGTATCAATCCCCAAACTAATCCCACTGCCCTGCTCTCTCCCCATAGCCCTGTATCAATCCCCAAACTAATCCCACTGTCCCGCTCTCTGCCCATTGTCCTGTATCCATCCCAAACTAATCCCACTGTCCCGCTGTCTCCCCATAGCCCTGTATCAATCCCAAACTAATCCCACTGCCCCGCTCTCTGCCCATAGCCCTGTATCAATCCCCAACGAATCGCACTGCCCCACTCTCTCCCCATAACCCTGTATCAATCCCCAAAAAATCCCACTGACCCACTCTTTCCCCATAGCCCTGCATCAATCCCAAACTATTCCCACTGCCAAACACTCTCCCCACAGCCCTGTATCAGTCCCAAACTAATCCCACTGTCCGCTCTCTCCCCAGAGCGCTGTATCAATCCCCAAACTAATCCCACTGCCCCGCTCTCTCCCCATAGCCCTGTATCAATCCCCAAACTAATCCCACTGCCCCACTCTCTCCCCATATCACTGTATCAATCCCAAACTAATCACACTGCCCCGCTCTATCCCCATAGCCCTGTATCAATCCCTAAACTAATCCCACTGCCCTGCTCTCTCCCCATAGTCCTGTATCAATACCAAACTAATCCCACTGTCCCACTCTCTCCCCATAGTCCTGTATCAATCCCCAAACTAATCCCACTGCCCCGCTCTCTGCCCATAGCCCTGTATCAATCCCCAAACTAATCCCACTGCCCTGCTCTCTCCCCATAGCCCTGTATCAATCCCCAAACTAATCCCACTGTCCCGCTCTCTGCCCATTGTCCTGTATCCATCCCAAACTAATCCCACTGTCCCGCTGTCTCCCCATAGCCCTGTATCAATCCCAAACTAATCCCACTGCCCCGCTCTCTGCCCATAGCCCTGTATCAATCCCCAACGAATCGCACTGCCCCACTCTCTCCCCATAACCCTGTATCAATCCCCAAAAAATCCCACTGACCCACTCTTTCCCCATAGCCCTGCATCAATCCCAAACTATTCCCACTGCCAAACACTCTCCCCATAGCCCTGTATCAATCCCAAACTAATCCCACTGTCCGCTCTCTACCCAGAGCGCTGTATCAATCCCCAAACTAATCCCACTGCCCCGCTCTCTCCCCATAGCCCTGTATCAATCCCCAAACTAATCCCACTGCCCCACTCTCTCCCCATATCACTGTATCAATCCCAAACTAATCACACTGCCCCGCTCTATCCCCATAGCCCTGTATCAATCCCTAAACTAATCCCACTGCCCCGCTCTCTCCCCATAGTCCTGTATCAATCCCAAACTAATCCCACTGTCCCACTCTCTCCCCATAGTCCTGTATCAATCCCAAACTAATCCCACTGCCCCGCTCTCTCCCCATAGCCCTGTATCATTCACAAACTAATCCCACTGCCCCACCCTCTCCCCATAGTCCTGTATCAATCCCAAACTAATCCCACAACCCTGCTCTCTCCCCATAGCCCTGTATCAATCCCAAACTAATCCCACTGCCCCGCTCTCTCCCCATAGCCCTGTATCAATCACCAAACTAATCCCACTGTCCCGCTCTCTCCCCATTGCCCTGTATCCATCCCAAACTAATCCCACTGTCCAGCTGTCTCCCCATAGCCCTGTATCAATCCCAAACAAATCCCACTGCCCCGCTCTCTCCCCATAGCCCTGTATCAATCCCAAACTAATCCCACTGCCCCGCTCTCTCCCCATAGCCCTGTATCAATCAGCAACGAATCGCACTGCCCCGCTCTCTCCCCATAGCCCTGCATCAATCCCAAACTAATACCACTGTCCGGTCTCTCCCCAGAGCCCTGTATCAATCCCCAAACTAATCCCACTGCCCCGCTCTCTCCCCATAGCCCTGTATCAATCCGCAAAGTAATCCCACTGCCCCGCTCTCTCCCCATAGCCATGTATCAATCCCAAACTAATCCCACTGCCCCGCTCTTTCCCCATAGCCCTGTATCAATCCCTAACTAATCCCACTGTCCCGCTCTCTCCCTATAGCCCTGTATCAATCCCTAAACTAATCCAACTTCCCCGCTCTCTCCCCATAGTCCTGTACCAATCCCAAACTAATCCCACTGCCCCGCTCTCTCCCCATAGTCCTGTATCAATCCCAAACTAATCCCACTTCCCCGCTCTCTCCCCATAGCCTGTATCAATCCCAAACTAATCCCACTGCCCCACCCTCTCCCCATAGCCCTGTATCAATCCCAAACTAATCCCACTGCCTTGCTCTCTCCTCATAGCCCTGTATCAATCCCAAACTAATCCCACTGCCCCGCTCTCTCCCCATAGCCCTGCATCAATCCCAAACTAATCTCACTGCCCCGCTCTCTCCCGATAGCCTTGTAAAAATTCCAAATTAATCCCACTGCCCTGCTCTCTCCCCATTGCCCTGAATCCATCCCACACTAATCCCACTGCCCCACTCTCTCCCCATAGCCCTGTATCAATCACCAAACTAATCCCACTGCCCCGCTCTCTCCCCATAGTCCTGTATCAATCCCCAAACTAATCCCACTGCCCCGCTCTCTCCCCATAGCCCTGTATCAATCCCCAAACTTATCCCACTGCCTCGCTCTCTCCCCATAGCCCTGTATCAATCCCCAAACTAATCCCACTGTCCCGCTCTCTGCCCATTGTCCTGTATCCATCCCAAACTAATCCCACTGTCCCGCTGTCTCCCCATAGCCCTGTATCAATCCAAACTAATCCCACTGCCCCGCTCTCTCCCCATAGCCCTGTATCAATCCCAAACAAATCCCACTGCCCCGCTCTCTCCCCATAGCCCTGTATCAATCGAAACTAATCCCACTGCCCCGCTCTCTCCCCATAGCCCTGTATCAATCCCCAACGAATCGCACTGCCCCACTCTCTCCCCATAACCCTGTATCAATCCCCAAAAAATCCCACTGACCCACTCTTTCACCATAGCCCTGCATCAATCCCAAACTATTCCCACTGCCAAACACTCTCCTCATAGCCCTGTATCAATCCCAAACTAATCCCACTGTCCGCTCTCTCCCCAGAGCGCTGTATCAATCCCCAAACTAATCCCACTGCCCCGCTCTCTCCCCATAGCCCTGTATCAATCCCCAAACTAATCCCACTGCCCCGCTCACTCCCCATTGCCCTGTATCAATCCCAAACTAATCACACTGCCCCGCTCTATCCCCATAGCCCTGTATCAATCCCTAAACTAATCCCACTGCCCCGCTCTCTCCCCATAGTCCTGTATCAATCCCAAACTAATCCCACTGTCCCGCTCTCTCCCTATAGCCCTGTATCAATCCCTAAACTAATCCCACTGCCCCGCTCTCTCCCCATAGTCCTGTATCAATCCCAAACTAATCCCACTGCCCCGCTCTCTCCCCATAGTCCTGTATCAATCCCAAACTAATCCCACTGCCCCGCTCTCTCCCCATAGCCCTGTATCAATCCCAAACTAATCCCACTGCCCCACCCTCTCCCCATAGCCCTGTATCAATCCCAAACTAATCCCACAAACCTGCTCTCTCCCCATAGCCCTGTATCAATCCCAAACTAATCCCACTGCCCCACTCTCTCCCCATAGCCCTGTATCAATCACCAAACTAATCCCAGTGTCCCGCTCTCTCCCCATTGCCCTGTATCCATCCCAAACTAATCCCACTGTCCAGCTGTCTCCCCATAGCCCTGTATCAATCCCAAACAAATCCCACTGCCCCGCTCTCTCCCCATAGCCCTGTATCAATCCCAAACTACTCCCACTGCCCCGCTCTCTCCCCATAGCCCTGTATCAATCCCCAACGAATCGCACTGCCCCACTCTCTCCCCATAACCCTGTATCAATCCCAAAAAAATCCCACTGCCCCGCTCTATCCCCATAGCCCTGTATCAATCCCCAACGAATCGCACTGCCCCACTCTCTCCCCATAACCCTGTATCAATCCTCAAAAAATCCCACTGACCCACTCTTTCCCCATAGCCCTGCATCAATCCCAAACTATTCCCACTGCCAAATACTCTCCTCATCGCCCTGTATCAATCCCAAACTAATCCCACTGTCCGCTCTCTTCCCAGAGCACTGTATCAATCCCCAAACTAATCCCACTGCCCCGCTCTCTCCCTATAGCCCTGTATCAATCCCCAAACTAATCCCACTGCCCCGCTCTCTCCCCATAGTCCTGTATCAATCCCAAACTAATCCCACTGTCCGCTCTCTCCCCAGAGCCCTGTATCAATCCCCAAACTAATTCCACTGCCCCGCTCTCTCCCCATAGCCCTGTATCAATCCGCAAAGTAATCCCACTGCCCCGCTCTCTCCCCATAGCCCTGTATCAATCCCAACTAATCCCACTGCCCCGCTCTTTCCCCACAGCCCTTTATCAATCCCTAAACTAATCCCACTGCCCCGCTCTCTCCCCATAGCCCTGTATCAATCCCAAACTAATCCCACTGCCCCACCCTCACCCCATAGCCCTGTATCAATCCCAAACTAATCCCACTGCCCCGCTCTCTCCTCATAGTCCTGTATCAATCCCAAACTAATCCCACTGCCCCACTCTCTCCCCATAGTCCTGTATCAACTCCAAACTAATCCCACAAGCCTGCTCTCTCCCCATAGCCCTGTATCAATCCCAAACTAATCCCACTGCCCCACTCTCTCCCCATAGCCCTGTATCAATCCCAAACTAATCTCACTGCCCCGCTCTCTCCCCATAGCCCTGTAAAAATTCCAAACTAATCCCACTGCCCTGCTCTCTCCCCATTGCCCTGTACCCATCCCACACTAATCCCATGGCCCACCCTCTCCCCATAGCCCTGTATCAATCACCAAACTAATCCCACTGCCCCACTCTCTCAACATCGTCCTGTATCAATCCCCAAACTAATCCCACTGTCCCGCTCTCTCCCCATAGCCCTGTATCAATCCCCAAACTAATCCCACTGCCCCGCTCTCTCCCCATAGCCCTGTATCAATCCCCAGACTAATCCCACTGCCCCGCTCTCTCCCCATAGCCCTGTATCAATCCCCAAACTAATCCCACTGTCCCGCTCTCTCCCCATTGCCCTGTATCCATCCCAAACTAATCCCACTGTCCCGCTGTCTCCCCATAGCCCTGTATCAATCCAAACTAATCCCATTGCCCCGCTCTCTCCCCATAGTCCTGTATCAATCCCCAAACTAATCCCACTGTCCCGCTCTCTCCCCATTGCCCTGTATCCATCCCACACTAATCCCATTGCCCCACTCTCTCCCCATAGCCCTGTATCAATCCCAAACTAATCCCACTGCCCTGCTATCTCCCCATTGCCCTGTATCCATCCCAAACTAATCCCACTGCCCCGCTCTCTCCCCATTGCCCTGCATCAATCCCAAACTAATCTCACTGCCCCACTCTCTCCCCATAGCCCTGTATCAATCCAAACTAATCCCATTGCCCCGCTCTCTCCCCATAGCCCTGCATCAATCCCAAACTAATCCCACTGCCCTGCTCTCTCCCCATAGCCCTGTATCAATCCCAAACTAATCTCACTGCCCTGCTCTCTCCCCATAGCTCTCTGTCGTTTCACAGATACTCTCAGAGTGAGACGGGTCTTCGAGACACCATTCAGTGTACAGTTGCAGTATATTGTAGATAAATGTGAGGTTATCCACTTTGGTTGCAAAAACGGGAAGGCAGAATATGATCTGAAGTTGACAGATTAGGAAAAGGGGAGGTGCAACGAGACCTGGATGTCATGGTACATCAGTCATTGAAAGTTGGCATGCAGGTACAGCAGGCTGTGAAGAAGGCTTATTGGCATATTGGCCTTCATAGCGAGAGGATTTGAGTATAGGATCAGGGCGGTCATACTGCAGTTGTACAGAACCTTGGTGAGGCCTCACCTTGAATACTGTGTACAGCTTTGCTCTCCTAATCAGAGGAAGGACATGCTTGCTATTAGAAACATCGAAACATAGAAAATAGGTGCAGGAGTAGGCCATTCGGCCCTTTGAGCCTGCACCGCCATTCAATAAGTTCATGGCTGAACATGCAACTTCAGTACCTCCTTCCTGCTTTCTCACCATACCCCCTGATCCCCCTAATAGTAAGGACTACATCTAACTCCTTTTTGAATATATTTAGTGAATTGGCCTCAACAGCACTTTCTGTGGTCGAGAATTCCACAGGTTCACCATTCTCTGGGTGAAGAAGTTTCTCCTCATCTCGGTTCTAAATGGCTTACCCCTTATCCTTAGACTGTGACCCCTGGTTCTGGACTTCCCCAACATTGGGAACATTCTTCCTGCATCTAACCTGTCTAAACCCGTCAGAATTTTAAACGTTTCTATGAGGTCCCCTCTCATTCTTCTTAATTCCAGTGAATACAAACCCAGTTGATCCAGTCTTTCTTGATAGGTCAGTCCCGCCATCCCGGGAATCAGTCTGGTGAACCTTCGCTGCACTCCCTCAATAGCAAGAATGTCCTTCCTCAAGATAGGAGACCAAAACTGTACACAATACTCCAGGTGTGGCCTCACCAAGGCCCTGTACAACTGTAGCAACACCTCCCTGCCCCTGTACTCAAATCCCCTCGCTATGAAGGCCAACATGCCATTTGCTTTCTTAACCACCTGCTGTACCTGCATGCCAACCTTCAATGACTGATGTACCATGACACCCAGGTCTCGTTGCACCTCCCCTTTTCCTAATCTGTCACCATTCAGATAATAGTCTGTCTCTCTGTTTTTACCACCAAAGTGGATAACCTGACATTTATCCACATTATACTTCATCTGCCATGCATTTGCCCACTCACCTAACCTATCCAAGTCACTCTGCAGCCTCATAGCATCCTCCTTGCAGCTCACACTGCCACCCAACTTAGTGTCATCCGCAAATTTGGAGATACTACATTTAATCCCCTTGTCTCAATCATTAATGTACAGTGTAAACAGCTGGGGCCCCAGCACAGAACCTTGCGGTACCCCACTAGTCACTGCCTGCCATTCTGAAAAGTACCCATTTACTCCTACTCTTTGCTCCCTGTCTGACAACCAGTTCTCAATCCATGTCAGCACACTACCCCCAATCCCATGTGCTTTAACTTTGCACATTAATCTCTTGTGTGGGACCTTGTCGAAAGCCTTCTGAAAGTCCAAATATACCACATCAAATGGTTCTCCCTTGTCCACTCTACTGAAAACATCCTCAAAAAATTCCAGAAGATTTGTTAAGCATGATTTCCCTTTCACAAATCCATGCTGACTTGAACCTATCATGTCACCTCTTTCCAAATGCGCTGCTATGACATCCTTAATAATTGATTCCATCATTTTACCCACTACCGATGTCATGCTGACCGGTCTATAATTCCCTGTTTTCTCTCTCCCTCCTTTTTTAAAAAGTGGGGTTACATTGGCTACCCTCCACTCCATAGGAACTGATCCAGAGTCAATGGAATGTTGGAAAATGACTGTCAATGAGGGAGTGCAGCGAAGGTTCACCAGACAGATTCCTGGGATGGCAGGACTGACATATGAGGAGAGACTGGATCGACTGGGCCTGTATTCACTGGAGTTTAGAAGGATGAGAGGGGATCTCATACAAACATAAAATTCTGATGGGATTGGACAGGTTAGGTGCAGAAAAAATGTTCCTGATTTTGGGGAACCAGGGGTCAGTCTAGAGATAAGGGTTAAGCCATGTAGGACCGAGATGAGGAGAAACTTCTTCACTCAGTTCTCTACCACAGAATGTTGGTGAGGTCAGTTCATTAGATATATTCAAAAGGGAGGTGGATGTGGCCCTAATGGCTAAAGGGATCGAGGGGGATGCTGAGAAAGCAGGAATGGGGTACTGAAGATGAAAGATCAGCCATGATCATATTGAATGGTGGAGCAGGATAGAAGGGCCGAATGGCCGAAACCTGCATCTATTTTCTATGTTTCTATGTTTCTATGTCCCCGAGAGAGAGGGACTGAGAGACAACAGTCAGTGTACAGATATCTCCCTGAGGGAGAGGGACTGAGAGACACCAGTCAGTGTGCAGATATCTCCCTGCGGGAGAGGGACTGAGAGACACCAGTCAGTGTACAGATATCTCCCTGAGGGAGAGGGACTGAGAGACACCAGTCAGTGTACAGATATCTCCCTGAGGGAGAGGGACTGAGAGACACCAGTCAGTGTACAGATATCTCCCTGAGGGAGAGGGACTGAGAGACACCAGTCAGTGTACAGATATCTCCCTGAGGGATAGGGGACTGAGAGACACCAGTCAGTGTACAGATATCTCCCCGAGGGAGAGGGACTGAGACACACCAGTCAGTGTACAGATATCTCCCTGAGTGCGAGGGGACTGAGAAACACCAGACAGTGTACAGATATTTCCCTTAGGGAGAGGGACTGAGAGACAGTGTCAGTTTACAGATATCTCCCCGAGGGAGAGGGGACTGAGAGACACCAGATAGTGAACAGATATCTCCCTGAGTGAGTGGGACTGAGAGATACCAGTCAGTGTACAGATATTTCCCTGAGAGAGAGGGACTGAGAGACACCAGTCAGTGTACAGATATCTCCCTGAGGGAGAGGAACTGAGAGACACCAGTCAGTGTACAGATATCTCCCTGAGGGAGAGGGGACTGAGAGACACCAGTCAGTGTACAGATATCTCCCGGAGGTAAAGAGGGACTGAGAGACACCAGTCAGTGTACAGATATCTCCCTGAGGGAGAGGGACTGAGAGACAGCAGTCAATGTACAGATATCTCCCTGAGGAAGAGGGACTGAGAGACACCAGTCAGTGTACAGATATCTCCCTGAGGGAGAGGGTCTGAGAGATACCAGACAGTGTACAGATATCTCCCTTAGGGAGAGGGACTGAGAGACAGTGTCAGTTTACAGATATCTCCCTGAGGGAGAGGGGACTGCGAGACACCAGATAGTGTACAGATATTTCCCTGAGTGAGTGGGACTGAGAGATACCAGTCAGTGTACAGATATTTCCCTGAGAGAGAGGGGACTGAGAGATATCAGTCAGTGTATAGATATCTCCCTGAGTGAGAGGGGACTGAGAGATACCATTCAGTGTACAGATATCTCCCTGAGGGAGAGGGGACTGAGAGACAGCAGTCAGTGTACAGATATTTCCCTGAGGGAAAGGGGACTGAGAGACACCAGTCAGTGTACAGATATCTCCCTGAGGGAGAGGGGACTGAGAGACACCAGTCAGTGTACAGATATCTCCCTGAGTGAGAGGGGACTGAGAGACACCAGATAGTGTACAGATATCTCCCGAGTGAGTGGGACTGAGAGATACCAGTCTTTGTACAGATATCTCCCTGAGGGAGAGGGACTGAGAGACACCAGTCAGTGTACAGATATCCCCCGGAGGTAAAGAGGGACTGAGAGACACCAGTCAGTGTACAGATATCTCCCTGAGGGAGAGGGGACTGAGAGACACCAGTCAGTGTACAGATATCCCCCGGAGGTAAAGAGGGACTGAGAGACACCAGTCAGTGTACAGATATCTCCCTGAGGGAGAGGGACTGAGAGACAGCAGTCAGTGTACAGATATCTCCCTGAGGAAGAGGGACTGAGAGACACCAGTCAGTGTACAGATATCTCCCTGAGGGAGAGGAACTGAGAGACAGCAGTCAGTGTACAGATATCTCCCTGAGGGAGAGGGACTGAGAGACACCAGTCAGTGTACAGATATCTCACTGAGGGAGAGGGACTGAGAGACACCAGTCAGTGTACAGATATCTCCCTGAGGGAGAGGGACTGAGAGACAGCAGTCAGTGTACAGATATTTCCCTGAGGGAGAGGGACTGAGAGACACCAGTCAGTGTACAGATATCTCCCTGAGGGAGAGGGACTGAGAGACACCAGTCAGTGTACAGATATCTCCCTGAGGGAGAGGGGACTGAGAGACACCAGTCAGTGTACAGATATCTCCCTGAGGGAGAGGGACTGAGAGACACCAGTCAGTGTACAGATATCTCCCTGAGGGAGAGGAACTGAGAGACAGCAGTCAGTGTACAGCTATCTCCCTGAGGGAGAGGGGACTGAGAGACACCAGTCAGTGTACAGATATCTCCCTGAGGGAGAGGGACTGAGAGACACCAGTCAGTGTACAGATATCTCCCTGAGGAAGAGGGACTGAGAGACACCAGTCAGTGTACAGATATTTCCCTGAGGAAGAGGGGACTGAGAGACAGCAGTCAGTGTACAGATATCTCCCTGAGGAAGAGGGACTGAGAGACACCAGTCAGTGTACAGATATCTCCCTGAGGGAGAGGGGACTGAGAGACACCAGTCAGTGTACAGATATTTCCCTGAGGGAGAGGGACTGAGAGACACCAGTCAGTGTACAGATATCTCCCTGAGGGAGAGAGACTGAGAGACACCAGTCAGTGTACAGATATCTCCCTGAGGAAGAGGGACTGAGAGACACCAGTCAGTGTACAGATATTTCCCTGAGGGAGAGGGACTGCGAGACACCAGTCAGTGTACAGATATCTCCCTGAGGAAGAGGGACTGAGAGACACCAGTCAGTGTACAGATATTTCCCTGAGGAAGAGGGGACTGAGAGACAGCAGTCAGTGTACAGATATCTCCCTGAGGAAGAGGGACTGAGAGACACCAGTCAGTGTACAGATATCTCCCTGAGGGAGAGGGGACTGAGAGACACCAGTCAGTGTACAGATATCTCCCTGAGGAAGAGGGACTGAGAGACACCAGTCAGTGTACAGATATTTCCCTGAGGGAGAAGGACTGAGAGACACCAGTCAGTGTACAGATATCTCCCTGAGGAAGAGGGACTGAGAGACACCAGTCAGTGTACAGATATTTCCCTGAGGGAGAGGGACTGAGAGACACCAGTCAGTGTACAGGTATCACCCTGAGGGAGAGGGACTGAGAGACACCAGTCAGTGTACAGATATCTCCCTGAGGGAGAGGGACTGAGAGACACCAGTCAGTTGTAGGGGAGGATGAAAACCCCCTCATTTTACCCAGAAGGAAAAGGGCTGTGGGATCAGTCTGTGCTGTGAATTGAAACCGATACAGTTTGACCTTGGCAGAGCAGTGATTGGACGGGGGAGGACACCGGAGGGCCAATGGTGAGACAGAATCAGCCCGAATCATGGGGCTTTCAAGCCAATGGGAGAGCACTTGCTCAAACTGTGGGACTGACCCACAGCCATTATCGGACTATTGTCTTCCCCATGTTTACACTATGGAGGGAAATTATGCAGACCTTCGAAAACTAGGGAACCCAAAACAACCCAAGGGCCTCCACAATGGCTACAGGAGGCCAACGCAATCAACACCTACTCAAACCTTGAGTAGGTTAACAACAGTGGAAAAAACCCGCAATTATCTAAAACTGCTGCATTTTTCAAAATCACAAAGCCCACCAGTGGGAAGAATCTGTTTCAGCAGGAGAGGCGGACTGGATAATCTGGCTATAAAAAGGGGTTTCTGACGTAGTGTGTGTGGTTCCCTGCCCTCGTGATCCAACAACCAGCAAGCCTCTCGACCCTGAAGGAAAACCAGTGTCTGAAGACACCGAAGATAGAAGAAACAAACCACCAGACTGCGGAAGGCACAGTAGTGAGTATAACCTCTGGTCTCCAGAACTCCCAACTCAGTTAGGCCAGGAAAGGTGGGAGGTTGAGCATTGTACTGCTAAACTGGTGCAAAGATTTTCATTGGGTCCGTTTAGTGGGATTTAGGGGGATTGTTTTGTTGGTGTATTGCTGTTTGTTCAGATACACCTTGTCAAATAAATTGGAAGCCTAAAGTTCCCCTTGGAATCACCTTGTCTCAGTTCTATTGTATTCCATCTCCTGATCATGAGTCTTATGTCAGAACCATGTAAGGGAAGCGAGGAGCGCCTCGAAAACACTCAACTGTGTGTCACAGGCTAGGGAAGAAGGGGTTAGGAGTGTTTGACACTCACAGGTGCCTCACAGGCTAGGCATAAGCTGTGGGGACGCACGAGTCTCAAAACCCCCTTCATAAGCTGTGGACACAGTCTCTCCAGGGGTGCTCTTGCAGCACTCAGGGTACCTCACAGGCCAGGCATAAGCTGTGAGGGCAGAAGGCCAGAGAGAGACACCCAAGGCACAACAACCCTGTGAAAACCCCTTACAGAACATGGCGACCACGAAGGGACATAAGCAAACAGGAGATGTTAATATAACAGATGAGGTGATAAGAGAGGAAACTACAATGGAGGAGAGAATTTCCTCATACATTTGTGGCAAGGTGAACCTCACCAAACCTTGGGTACAAGCCCTCACTCGGGCAGAGCGCCCAGTGGATGCTGCTGCTCAGTGGACAGCAGGGAAGGACCACAACCACAGGGTGGAAAAGGCCATCTGGCTTATCTGCCTCACCCGCCAAGTCCGAAAGCTCGACCAGTGGGTGAAGGACTTGGAACAGAGTCTTCAGAAATCAGAGGAGCTCTCTGCTATCCGGGCTGTGGTTGGGGTCAACTTGCTGGCCGAATTAGCTGGGGAGCAGCAAAGGAACCGGCAGTTGGAGGAGACCTTCTGAAATAGCCGGGACTATCTTCAGTGTCAGGTCACAGGCCAAGGGTAGTGAGGGGTCCCTCCGGGAACAGAACTCTCGGTACACCCAGAAAATGTGGGAACTGGAGAATAAATTAAAAGACGTACAGGCAGCCTATAAAGTGGCCAGTCGCAGTGAGTTCGCAGATCACGGTCCCTGCCAGGAGAGGATTAAAACTCTCAGCCACGCTCTATCCCAGGCAAAGGGGATGGTCGCCCTGATAGGACCCGGAGGGTCCACAGGGGACAAAGGAGTGTATTGGGGAGTAGAGGAGAATCCAAAGGCAAGAGGCGCCCGACCACCTCCTGAGGCACCGGTGGTTTGTCCGGTGGGGTACCAGGAGGGGCGGGGCACGCAGGTAGTAGCATACCCAGGGCTGGGGGCAGGACCAATGTGTCCCGCTCGGCAGCAGGGATGTGAGGCTCCAGCCGAGGGTCAGTTAAGGGCTGGATCAGGCGACCAGGCACTGTCTGCTGCACCGGGTATGGTGGGACAGCCGGAGGTAGAGGGACCAGCGCAGAAAGATCCTGAACCAGGGCGGATGTGCCCGGTCAGGCAGCACAAATACGGTCCTCCACAGGGAGGTGGCCAAGGTCAGGGAGCGCTGGAGAGCGACTTTATTATTCCCCATGGAGTTCAATCACTCAGGGCCATGGTGGCCCATTTGGCCAAACTCACTCGCAGCAGGGACCCGTCTATCCACTTCATGGAGGTGATGCAGGCCGGGGAAATTAATGGGTGTGACGAGGAAGAGACAGCCAAGCTGCTGCTCTTCTCTCTGGACACCAAATTGTACCAGGCCCTACCGGCAGAATGCCGGAGGGGACAGCGTACATTTACTGAGGTCCAGAGGGCCGTCCTTGAGGCTATGGGCTTCGATGACGGCAGTCCTTTCGAACGGGTCGAAAGGACAAGGCAGCTCGCAGGGGAAACCCTGCAGGCGTTTGCGGACAGGCTGTGGGTGGTATACCACGCAGCCTGTGGGGAGCTCCTCGACCGGGCGAATCTTTCCGCGGTACAGACTGGCCGCTGGCTGAGGATGCTGGTGGCAAACTGCTTGCCCCGGCTCAAGGCCAGGGCAGAACTGTGGTTCGATTCCCGGGACCCCAACCTCACCGAGGAAGCAGTGGTCAGGCAACTGGCACTGGTCCAACGGAATGGAGGAGGGGAGGAGGAGAAAACCTCCAAAGGTCGGGTAAATGAAGTAAAACCCAACTCGATTCCCAAAAGGGAATGGCACCAGGAGGGTGGCCGCTCGATTGATAAGGAGGGTGTGTGCTACGGGTGCGGGAAAGCTGGGCATTTTAAAAGGGATTGCAGGAGCCCAGTAAAGAGATATGGGGGGAGAAGTCCTTCAGGAGCCGCCCAGAGTGGGGGAAGTGGAGCGAGCTCCTCACCATCCCTTGACCAGATAGTAGCTGCAGTGAGGACAGCGCTGGAGGGGACTGGGAAGGTAGCCACGGCAACAGGCAGGGAAGCACCAGCAACCCTGCCAGTACAGAGGCCGTGACTAGCCCAGACCCAGCCTGTATACCTGTGTTCACTAGAATACGACCCCTGGGGACGACCCTGGGTCAAGATGGAGGTTGAGGGTGTATTGGATACTTACCTTTTGGACACTGGTGCTTCCAGCACGATAGTCCATTCGGAGGACCCCACAACCTCACCTCTATCAAACGGGGTGCCGTATCAACTAGTTGGGTTCACAGGTAATGAGAAGGCTGGGTTTTTCTCAGTCCCGCTCACAGTTCGTTTAGGAGCACTCCAAACACAATGGCTGATTTTATCATCGCTCGCCAGATCCTAGTAGACTTGAGGAATCACTGTCTATGGGGCACAGTGGGCACGGGAGCAGAGGGAGAAGTCATGGTTATTGATAAGAAACAGGGAAAAGGGACTCTGTGTACAATGAAGCCAAAAGGGGGGTTACGACCTGGAGGTTCTGGTCGGTAACACCCCGGCTGAGTACCGGGCCTATGTACAAGCAAATCTTGCAGCATTTGCCACCCATAAACACGATTGTGGGAGAGTCACAGGAGTGGAGGTTAGAATAGATGGGGATCCCATGTCCCGCCCGCAAAAGCAGTATGGCTTTCCCCGAGAGGCAGAAGCAGACTTGGAGACAGCTTTAAGCTCGCTTGTCGAGCAGGGTGTTTTCAGACCCATAGCCACCCATGTCAACTCCCCGCTTTGGCCGGTTAGGAAACCGGATAATTCTTGGAGGGCTACGGTGGATTATAGGGTGCTCAATAAAAACATCCCAGCTTGTGCCCCCACAGTAGCGGCGGTTGTAGATCTGATCGGGGAAATCCCTGCATCCACAACCACGTTCAGTGTTGGACATATCCTACGGGTTCTGGTCTATCCCTGTACGGAGGGAAGACCAGTACAAGTTTGCCTTCACCTTCCGGGAACAGCAGTATACATGGAGCTGCCTCCCACAGGGCTTTCATAATAGTCCCAGCATCTTTCACCAATGCATGGCGAACTGCTTAACAGGTTCAGCCAGCCACACCAGCTGGTCCAGTATGTGGACGACCTATTGTTGTTCACAGACAGCAGTGAGGAACACGGTCCACTGCTGGCCGAACTGCTGGTCTTATTGGATGAAGGGGGTTTTAAAGTTAACCCCAAGAAAGCCCAGATAGGTCTAGGAGAGGTAAAATTCCTGGGCCTGACGATAAGGGCAGGAGAAAGGGCCATTGATGAGGCTAGAAGAAAGGCAGTGCAGGAACTCCCTGTCCCTAGGGATGTGTCGGGGGTAAGGTCTTTCCTGGGAATCACTGGCTACTGTAGGGACTTCATCGAGGACTATGCAGCCACTGCCGCCCCTCTGCTCAGACTCCTACATAAGGGGGTCGAGTGGGAATGGGACAAGGGCTGTGAGGCAGCATTTGTCCGTCTTAAGAGAGACCTGCAGGTAGCACCAGCCCTCGGGGCAATTGATGGGGGGGAGGAATTCTTCCTGGAGGTGGCAGCCAGTGGTGACAGCTTAAGTGCAGTGTTGCTCCAGGGATGAAACGGTCAGCTGAGACCAGTGGTGTACTCCTCCAGGGTCCTCACGGAGGTAGAAAAGGGATACTCCAATTGTGAGAGGCACTTGCTTGCCACCCACTGGGCAGTAAAGAGAGCTCAGATCTTTACCGGAATATCCCCCATTACACTCCTCACCCATCATACCCCGACACAGATGCTGTTGGACGGGAGGATTAAGGACGGGACAGTGAGCAGTGCTAGATATAACTCGCTGGACCCTCCTCCTCTCCCAAATGACTTTAAAGGTCAAGGGCCTCTGCGAGCCCAGGCTCTCATCAAATTTAATCTATCCAGGGCAGCCGCATCAATGCTCTGTGGACGGGGTATGGGACATTAACTTTGGATTTCGGGCAGGGATACACCCCACAGGCCGCGAGATCTATGTTGATGGCTCCAGTTCAGTGTCCGCGGGTACAAGACTCACGGGCTGCGGAGTTTGGGATCCCAAGGCAGGGATTGCCTTGGCTCTTAAACTCCCATGCACCCTGAGCGCCCAGCAGGCGGAACTCTCGGCGGTGATGTATGTGGTCACACACCCCGAGGAATTCCCTACCCCATACACGATTTGCTCAGACAGCATGTTCACTTGCAATTGGTGTACAGAGTATCTGGCGATTTGGTCACGCCGGGGGTACACCTCTGTGGATGGGAAGCTCCTTGTGACCAAACCCCTGCTAGAAAAGATCGTGGCTGCAGTGGGAGAAACCGGGGATGTATATATCCATAAGGTAAAGGCCCACTCCAAAACTGAGCCTCGGGGGGAAGGTAACCAGCAGGCAGACCTGCTGGCAAGGGAAGGTGCTCGCACAGGTCGCCCATGGGACCCATACGAGGCAGGCAGGATAGCAGCAGCAAGAAGCAAGCCAGGGACACAAGGGAGCGTAGGGGTGGCTGTGGCCCCGGACCTTAAAGTAGTCCAGATGCAGGATCCGATCCTGAAGGCTGCCTTGGCTGCTATTAAAAGGGGGAAAAGGCAGAGGGCCCATACAGTGCTGTAGATATTGCTGTGCGGGAAGGCATGTTGTTTAAAGGGGACAAATGGGTAGTGCCACCACAACACCGGAGGGAATTCCTTCAGCTGGCCCATGAGGGTCCAGGTGCGGGACACCCTGGGCCGGAATCTACCTGGCAACGGGTAGAAAAGGCAGGGTGGTGGCCAGACCTCCGGGAAGACGTCCGCGACTTCTGTGCGGGCTGTCTGGTTTGTGCTGCAAACAACCCGGACCCTCAGAAAAGGAAGGTGTCTATGGGACATGTCAGGTGGGTAGAGGGACCATGGCAGTCGATCCAGATCGACTACATCGGACCCCTACCGGCCGCCCAGGGAGGTTATAAATACTGCCTCGTCCTGGTGGATGTGTTTTCCAAGTGGGTGGAAGCCTTCCCTTGCCGAACAGCTCCCGCGGTGGGGACTGCAAAAATCCTGGTGAGGGAGGTGTTCTCTCGGTGGGGTCTATCTCAAATCGTGGAGTCCGACCGGGGAAGCCACTTCACCGGCCAGGTGATGCAGGCCACCCTAAAGGTGCTGGGGATAAGAGCCAAATGGCATGTCACCTACAACCCTCAGTCCCCAGGCCCCGTAGAGCGCCTGAACCGGACCCTAAAGGAAAGGCTGCGCAAGGAGACGGGAGACTCACCGAACAAGTGGGTGGAGGTCTTACCGTTGGTCCTCATGGGAATCCGGGCCAGTCAGTCAAAGAGCACAGGGTACTCACCCCATGAGCTGATGACGGGCCGGATCATGAGAACCCCAGTGCATGTGTTGGTGCCGGTTCTCACCGAAGGGCAGCTCCGAGAGGTGAACCGGGACCGGTTTGTCAGGAACCTGTTTGAACACCTGAAACAGATTCACTGGCAGGCTGCTAGTAACATGGGCAGACAGCATCAGAGTAACCAATTGCTGCTAGAACCCAGCAAACACCACGAATGGGAGATAGGGGACCAGGCCATGGTGAGGAACTATGCTCGGGTCGGGGTTTTTGAACCACTGTATATGGGACCATACAGCATAGTCGACAAGGCTAGCTCTATGGTCTATGCGGTTCGATTACCTCGCCGGGTGAAGTGGTATCACATTAATCAGTGTAAATTGTTTGACCCCAAAAGAGGTAAAAAACAGAGGGGACGAGCAAGGGAAGGGAATCAGGCACTGGGGGAAGAACAGGCCCCGGTGGATTTGGAGGCTCCGGAGGAGGCAGCGGGCCCCGAAGCTCTACAGCCGGGGCTGGTTCACTGCTCCTGTAAGGCTATCCCACCTCTGGGTAGAGGTTCCCAGCCCACGAACAGAAGTAGGGAGAAAGGCTCTACCATTAGCAAGGTTCAAGGGGAAGCTGAACCTCCCATGGTGGATCAGCTGGGGCTAGCCCAAGAGGTGGAGGATATGGCATTGCAGCCCATAACGTGGGACTCTGCACCGACAGTAAGGAGGAGTAACAGAGTGCCACAGCCCAGGGCACCGTGGTCCCCTGTTTACTTAGCTCCCCGCCCCAGACCGAGAAAGCGAAAGACAACAGGGAGGGTGCTCTGTTGCACTAGCAAGGGTCTTCCACCGATTATCCGGGGCTCGGGAGGGCCTTGGAGGGCAGCACAAGACTCATTAAGGGGGACCATACGAGCCCCTCAGCGGAGGGCATCCTGGTCCCCAGGGTACGGTCAGCCGAGTGGTCGACGACGCCTGTACAGTGACAGGATGTAGCCTGGCCACCCGGGGACGGGTGGCGGTGTGTATATTTTCCCTTCCTGTTTTGTTACTTTGTGTTGTGTGTATATGTGTTTAGGTAAGGCAGTGACGGTTGGGTACAGCATTTTATGTTCGAAACATGTTACGCGGGCCGAGCCTGGAGAGGTCTCTCAAGGCAAGCCCATGTTCTTCTTGCCTTTCATATGTCAACACCTCCCTACTGTAAGGGGTGGTTTGCAGGGGGTCAGCTTTCCCTTCTGACCTTATATGAGCGGTTCCCAATCGCTCCCACACCCTTGGTTCTAGACACTGAAATTATGAAGGGACTGTGACAGACTTGGACAGACAATCGCTTTCAAGGTAGGAAGCAGGTATGGATTTATTGTGTTTAAAAAGAAGTAAAAGGCACACCTTTAATAACACACACACACAGACCAATACACACTGAGGGGTACAACACATTGAATAAAATGTCAAATTACAGCCTGTGGGGAAAAGAATACAGCTTAAACTCTAAATGGGGTAAAGAGGAGAATGCAGATACATTTACACAAGTTATCCCAGCCTCCCCCCTCCCAATTCCCCTAACTAACTAAGTTATAGCTCTGGGGGTTCAGGGGCCATGCTCACCAATCCCTTTAGACAGTTGCCGGTGAATCGCGGTTTCGGGGTTCGCTGCACTTGGCCTTCTAGGCGAGCCGTACCCCGATCGGAGGAGAGGACTTCGGACTGCGTAGTCTTCGGTTGGGGTGTGTCCGTTGAGGCGGTAAGTTGCGTTACGGATGTATGGGGTAAGTACCCACTTTCTTTGGTTCGGAATAGTTTTAGTTAGTCCCTTTTGGTAATTTCTCACCCGTTGGTCATTCCAAAGTAGATTGTAGAGTGGAAATAAATGTCGATTCTTCGGTTTTTGCTGAGTTGGTTTTGGTTGGTCGTTTCGCTGGTTGTGGTGGCCCGGGTTTGTCAATTTGGTTGCTGACAACCTTCCATTTCGTGGGCCTCGTGCTCGGTCAGTCCTTGATGATTTCTAGTAGTTTCCTTCACTGCTCCATTTCTTCACTCCCCAGCTCCGGCTGCTTGTGTCTGTGTCTGTGTTCCAGTCTGTGCAAGTTCCAGTCTCTGTGTTCTGCTAGTTTTGAGTTCTGCTAGTTTTCCTGTGTTCTGCTAGTTTGCGTGCTGCTCCTCTCCTTGTAAAAACTGGGAATAGATATATCCCCAAAAAAAAGCTCCGTTATCTCCCATCAAATCTAGC
Source organism: Pristiophorus japonicus (assembly GCF_044704955.1). NCBI lineage: Eukaryota > Metazoa > Chordata > Chondrichthyes > Pristiophoridae > Pristiophorus > Pristiophorus japonicus. Next base: position 331,548,793 of record NC_091979.1, on the reverse strand, counting down.
CCAGCTAACTGAAACTTGATTAAGTGGTTTTAATCTGGCGTTAATAGGCTTTTCGAAGTTGGTGAGCTCTCCATTGCGCTAGTCTGGCCTGAGCCAGATATTTCTATGCCTGTTGAAAAGGTGTTGGAATATGTATGTGGCATTGTTTAAATGCTAATGTTTTCAAGGGGAAAGTTTCGAGGGTATACAGTTCCCAGACAATTTAATTAGTTCCAATGTCCAAACTGGCCCTTTAGATATTGACCCCACCCCTTTTCTTGCAGACCCAACATACACATTTTAAAAATCCCAAATTCGATTAAAGTTTGTAGTTTCTTCCATGTGCACTTTAGGATTTCAAACTTTCTGGTAGATAGTTCCAAATTAAATTCCCTTTCCTATGAGTCCAAACACTGGGGGGGGGGGGGTCTCCATGAATGCACCCCCTTTTATCCCCTGCAGGCCTCGTCTGCCCCTTTAAAATTCATTTATGTCCCAAAGTTTTCCTTCCATTTTAAAAGTCCAGAAAGGGATTCTTCTCCTCTGCAGGGGAAAGGTACCTGGAATCTTTGCGAGATATTGGTAAATTCTACACTACTGGACGTTAGTGATGCTAGTATCGCTAAGGATCTGCACCGGGCACCGAGGGGACACCGAGGACTCCCTGGTTTTCGGATGCTCCGGGGGCAGAGCGCCGACAGTGACCACAGGAGAAGGGACTCCGGTAGCGGATGGCCGGGTCACCTACTCCAACGAGGGGAGATGGCCTGGGTGGTTGGGATCGAACTTCACCAAGTACTCCAACCATAAGGACTTTACCTACGGAGAGGCCTCCATCCCCTGCCCGGAGATCACTGTGGTCACTTCCAGAGTGAGAGTGACAGAAGGCAGGAAGGTATGCCTAACTTGTCAAGGGGACATACCTCTGGGATGGTGGTGGTGGCTCAGAAAGCTCAAGAGGGACGTGGGAGACCGACACTCGGACTGGGAATGTCTGGATAATGACTGTGGGGACACTGGGAGTGGATCCCCCACCCCTGACTCAACACCGAGTGTGGTGACAGTGGGAGTGGATCCCCCTGACTCAACACTGACTGTGGGGACACTGGGAGTGGATCCCCCTGACTCAACACTGACTGTGGGGACACTGGGAGTGGATCCCCCCCTGACTCAACGCTGACTGTGGGGAAACTGGGAGTGGATCCCACTGACTCAACACTGACTATGGGGACACTGGGAGTGGATCCCCCTGACTCAACACTGACTGTGGGGACACTGGGAGTGGATCCCCCTTACTCAACACTGACTGTGGGGACATTGGGAGTGGATCCCCCTGACTCAGCACTGACTGTGGGGACACTGGGAGTGGATCCCCCCCCCCCTGACTCAACACCGAGTGTGGTGACAGTGGGAGTGGATCCCCCCTGACTCAACTCTGACTGTGGGGAAACTGGGAGTGGATCCCCCTGACTCAACACTGACTGTGGGGGCACTGTGAGTGGATCCCCCTGACTCAACGCTGACTGTGGGGACACTGGGTGTGGATCCCCCTGACTCAACACAGACTGTGGGATCACTGGGAGTGGATCCCCCTGACTCAACACTGACTGTGGGGACACTGGGAGTGGATCCCCCTGACTCAACACTGACTGTGGGGACACTGGGAGTGGATCCCCCTGACTCAACACTGACTGTGGGGTCACTGGGAATGGATCCCCATGACTCAACACTGATTGTGGGGACACTGGGAGTGGATCCCCCTGACTCAACACTGACTGTGGGGAAACTGAGAGTGGATCCTCCTGACTCAACACTGACTGTGGGGACACTGGGAGTGGATCTCCCTGACTCAACACTGCCTGTGGGGTCACTGGGAGTGGATCCCCCTGACTCAACACTGACTGCGGGGACACTGAGAGTGGATCCCCCTGACTCAACACTGACTGTGGGGACACTGGTAGTGGATCCCCCTGACTCAACACTGACTGTGGTGACACTGGGAGTGGATCCCCCTGACTCAACACTGACTGTGGGGAAACTGGGAGTGGATCCCCCTGACTCAACACTGACTGTGGGGACGCTGGGAGAGGATACCCCTGACTCAACGCTGACTGTGGGGACACTGGGAGTGGATCCCCCTGACTCAACACTGACTGTGGGGACACTGGGAGTGGATCCCCCTGACTCAACACTGACTGTGGGGACACTGGGAGTGGATCCCCTGACTCAACACTGACTGTGGGGACACTGGGAGTGGATCCCCCTGACTCAACACTGACTGTGGGGACACTGGGAGTGGATCCCCCTGACTCAACACTGACTGTGGGGACACTGGGAGTGGATCCCCCTGACTCAACACTGACTGTGGGGACACTGGGAGTGGATCCCCCTGACTCAACACCGACTGTGGGGACACTGGGAGTGGATCCCCCTGACTCAACATTGACTGTGGGGACACTGGGAGTGGATCCCCCTGACTCAACACTGACTACCGGGACACTGGGAGTGGATCCCCCTGACTCAGCACTGACTGTGGGGCCACTGGGAGTGGATCCCCCTGACTCAACACTGACTGTGGGGACACTGGGAGTGGATCCCCCTGACTCAACACTGACTGTGGGGACACTGGGAGTGGATCCCCCTGACTCAACACTGACTGTGGGAACACTGGGAGTGGATCCCCCTGACTCAACACTGACTGTGGGGACACTGGGAGTGGATCCCCCTGAATCAACACTGACTGTGGCGTCACTGGGAGTGGATCTCCCTGACTCAACACTGACTTTGGGGACACTGGGAGTGGATCCCCCTGACTCAACACTGACTGTGGGGACACTGGGAGTGGATCCCCCTGACTCAACACTGACTGTGGGGTCACTGGGAGTGGACCCCCCTGACTCAGCACTGACTGTGGGGACACTGTGAGTGGATCCTCCTGACTCAACACTGACTGTGGGGACACTGGGAGTGGATCCTCCTGACTCAACACTGACTGTGGGGACACTGGGAGTGGATCTCCCTGACTCAACACTGACTGTGGGGACACTGGGAGTGGATCCCCCTGACTCAACACTGACTGTGGGGACACTGGGAGTGGATCCCCCTGAATCAACACTGACTGTGGCGTCACTGGGAGTGGATCTCCCTGACTCAACACTGACTTTGGGGACACTGGGAGTGGATCCCCCTGACTCAACACTGCCTGTGGGGACACTGGGAGTGGATCCCCCTGACTCAACATTGACTGTGGGGACACTGGGAGTGGATCCCCCTGACTCAACACTGACTGTGGGGACACTGGGAGTGGATCCCCCTGACTTAACACTGACTGTGGCGTCACTGGGAGTGGATCTCCCTGACTCAACACTGACTTTGGGGACACTGGGAGTGGATCCCCCTGACTCAACACTGACTGTGGGGACACTGGGAGTGGATCCCCCTGACTCAACACTGACTGTGGGGTCACTGGGAGTGGACCCCCCTGACTCAGCACTGACTGTGGGGACACTGTGAGTGGATCCTCCTGACTCAACACTGACTGTGGGGACACTGGGAGTGGATCCCCCTGACTCAACACTGACTGTTGGGACACTGGGAGTGGATCCCCCTGACTCAACGCTGACTGTGGGGACACTGGGAGTGGATCCCCCTGACTCAACACTGACTGTGGGATCACTGGGAGTGGATCCCCCTGACTCAACACTGACTGTGGGGACACTGGGAGTGGATCCCCCTGACTCACCACTGACTGTGGGGACACTGGGAGTGGATCCCCCTGACTCAACACTGACTGTGGGGTCACTGGGAATGGATCCCCCTGACTCAACACTGATTGTGGGGACACTGGGAGTGGATCCCCCTGACTCAACACTGACTGTGGGGACACTGAGAGTGGATCCTCATGACTCAACACTGAATGTGGGGACACTGGGAGTGGATCCCCCTGACTCAATACTGTCTGTGGGGTCACTGGGAGTGGATCCCCATGACTCAACACTGAATGTGGGGACACTGGGAGTGGATCCCCTGACTCAACACTGACTGTGGGGACATTGGGAGTGGATCTCCCTGACTCCACACTGACTGTGGGGACACTGGGAGTGGATCCCCCTGACTCAACACTGACTGTGTGGACACTGGGAGTGGATCCCCTGACTCAACACTGACTGTGGGGACACTGGAAGTGGATCCCCCTGACTCAACGCTGACTGTGGGGACTCTGGGAGTGGATCCCCCTGACTCAACACTGACTGTGGGGACACTGGGAGTGGATCCCCCTGACTCAACACTGACTGTGGGGACACTGGGAGTGGATCCCCCCTGACTCAACACCGAGTGTGGTGACAGTGGGAGTGGATCCCACTGACTCAACACTGACTGTGGGGACACTGGGAGTGGATCCCCATGACTGAACACTGACTGTGGGGACACTGGGAATGGATCCCCCCTGACTCAACACTGACTGTGGGGACACTGGGAGTGGATCCCCCTGACTCAACACTGACTGTGGGGACACTGGGAGTGGATCCCCCTGACTCAACACTGACTGTGGGGACACTGGGAGTGGATCCCCCTGAATCAACACTGACTGTGGCGTCACTGGGAGTGGATCTCCCTGACTCAACACTGACTTTGGGGACACTGGGAGTGGATCCCCCTGACTCAACACTGACTGTGGGGACACTGGGAGTGGATCCCCCTGACTCAACACTGACTGTGGGGTCACTGGGAGTGGACCCCCCTGACTCAGCACTGACTGTGGGGACACTGTGAGTGGATCCTCCTGACTCAACACTGACTGTGGGGACACTGGGAGTGGATCCTCCTGACTCAACACTGACTGTGGGGACACTGGGAGTGGATCTCCCTGACTCAACACTGACTGTGTGGACACTGGGAGTGGATCCCCCTGACTCAACACTGACTGTGGGGACACTGGGAGTGGATCCCCTGACTCAACACTGACTGTGGGGACACTGGGAGTGGATCCCCCTGACTCAACACTGACTGTGGGGACACTGGGAGCGGATCCCCCTGACTCAACACTGACTGTTGGGACACTGGGAGTGGATCCCCCTGACTCAACATTGACTGTGGGGACACTGGGAGTGGATCCCCCTGACTCAACACTGACTACCGGGACACTGGGAGTGGATCCCCCTGACTCAGCACTGACTGTGGGGACACTGGGAGTGGATCCCCCTGACTCAACACTGACTGTGGGGACACTGGGAGTGGATCCCCCCTGACGCAACACTGACCGTGGGGACACTCGGAGTGGACCACCCCCCCCCCCCCCCCCCGACTCAACACCGAGTGTGGTGGCAGTGGGAGTGGATCCCCCTGACTCAACACTGACTGTGGGGCCACTGGGAGTGGATCCCCCTGACTCAACACTGACTGTGGGGACACTGGGAGTGGATACCCCCTGACTCAACACTGACTGTGGGGACACTGGGAGTGGATCCCCCTGACTCAACACTGACTGTGGGGACACTGGGAGTGGATCCCCCTGACTCAACACTGACTGTGGGGACACTGGGAGTGGATCCCCCTGACTCAACACTGACTGTGGGGACACTGGGAGTGGATCCCCCTGACTCAACACTGACTGTGGGGACACTGGGAGTGGATCCCCCTGAATCAACACTGACTGTGGCGTCACTGGGAGTGGATCTCCCTGACTCAACACTGACTTTGGGGACACTGGGAGTGGATCCCCCTGACTCAACACTGCCTGTGGGGACACTGGGAGTGGATCCCCCTGACTCAACATTGACTGTGGGGACACTGGGAGTGGATCCCCCTGACTCAACACTGACTGTGGGGACACTGGGAGTGGATCCCCCTGACTCAACACTGACTGTGGCGTCACTGGGAGTGGATCTCCCTGACTCAACACTGACTTTGGGGACACTGGGAGTGGATCCCCCTGACTCAACACTGACTGTGGGGACACTGGGAGTGGATCCCCCTGACTCAACACTGACTGTGGGGTCACTGGGAGTGGACCCCCCTGACTCAGCACTGACTGTGGGGACACTGTGAGTGGATCCTCCTGACTCAACACTGACTGTGGGGACACTGGGAGTGGATCCCCCTGACTCAACACTGACTGTTGGGACACTGGGAGTGGATCCCCCTGACTCAACGCTGACTGTGGGGACACTGGGAATGGATCCCCCTGACTCAACACTGATTGTGGGGACACTGGGAGTGGATCCCCCTGACTCAACACTGACTGTGGGGACACTGAGAGTGGATCCTCTTGACTCAACACTGAATGTGGGGACACTGGGAGTGGATCCCCCTGAATCAATACTGTCTGTGGGGTCACTGGGAGTGGATCCCCATGACTCAACACTGACTGTGGGGGCACTGGGAGTGGATCCCCTGACTCAACACTGACTGTGGGGACATTGGGAGTGGATCTCCCTGACTCCACACTGACTGTGGGGACACTGGGAGTGGATCCCCCTGACTCAACACTGACTGTGTGGACACTGGGAGTGGATCCCCTGACTCAACACTGACTGTGGGGACACTGGAAGTGGATCCCCCTGACTCAACGCTGACTGTGGGGACACTGGGAGTGGATCCCCCTGACTCAACACTGACTGTGGGGACACTGGGAGTGGATCCCCCTGACTCAACACTGACTGTGGGGACACTGGGAGTGGATCCCCCCTGACTCAACACCGAGTGTGGTGACAGTGGGAGTGGATCCCACTGACTCAACACTGACTGTGGGGACACTGGGAGTGGATCCCCATGACTGAACACTGACTGTGGGGACACTGGGAATGGATCCCCCCTGACTCAACACTGACTGTGGGGAAACTGGGAGTGGATCCCCCTGACTCAACACTGACTGTGGGGACACTGGGAGTGGATCCCCCTGACTCAACACTGACTGTGGGGACACTGGGAGTGGATCCCCCTTACTCAACACTGACTGTGGGGACATTGGGAGTGGATCCCCCTGACTCAGCACTGACTGTGGGGACACTGGGAGTCGATCCCCCTGACTCAGCACTGACTGAGGGTACACTGGGAGTGGATCCCCCTGACTCAGCACTGACTGTGGGGACACTGGGAGTGGATCCCCCTGACTCAACACTGACTGTGGGGACACTGGGAGTGGATCCCCCTGACCCAACACTGACTGTGGGGACACTGGGAGTGGATCCCCCTGACTCAACACTGTCTGTGGGGACAATGGGAGTGGATCTCCCTGACTCAACACTGACTGTGGGGACACTGGGAGTGGATCCCCCTGACTCAACACTGACTGTGGGGACACTGGGAGTGGATCTCCCTGACTCAACACTGACTGTGGGGACATTGGGAGTGGATCCCCCTGGCTCAACACTGACTGTGGGGACACTGGGAGTGGATCCCCCTGACTCAACATTGACTGTGGGGACACTGGGAGTGGATCCCCCTGACTCACCACTGACTGTGGGGACACTGGGAGTGGATCCCCCTGACTCAACACTGACTGTGGGGTCACTGGGAATGGATCCCCCTGACTCAACACTGATTGTGGGGACACTGGGAGTGGATCCCCCTGACTCAACACTGACTGTGGGGACACTGAGAGTGGATCCTCCTGACTCAACACTGAATGTGGGGACACTGGGAGTGGATCCCCCTGACTCAATACTGTCTGCGGTGTCACTGGGAGTGGATCCCCATGACTCAACACTGACTGTGGGGACACTGGGAGTGGATCCCCTGACTCAACACTGACTGTGGGGACATTGTGTGTGGATCTCCCTGACTCAACACTGACTGTGGTGACAGTGGGAGTGGATCCCCCTGACTCAACACTGACTGTGGGGACACTGGGAGTGGATCTCCCTGACTCAACACTGACTGTGGGGACACTGGGAGTGGATCCCCATGACTCAACACTGACTGTGGGGACACTGGGAGTGGATCCCCCTGACTCAACACTGTCTGTGGGGACACTGGGAGTGGATCTCCCTGACTCAACACTGACTGTGGGGACATTGGGAGTGGATCCCCCTGACTCAACACTGACTGTGGGGACACTGGGAGTGGATCCCCCTGACTCAACATTGACTGTGGGGACACTGGGAGTGGATCCCCCTGACTCACCACTGACTGTGGGGACACTGGGAGTGGATCCCCCTGACTCAACACTGACTGTGGGGTCACTGGGAATGGATCCCCCTGACTCAACACTGATTGTGGGGACACTGGGAGTGGATCCCCCTGACTCAACACTGGCTGTGGGGACACTGAGAGTGGATCCTCCTGACTCAACACTGAATGTGGGGACACTGGGAGTGGATCCCCCTGACTCAATACTGTCTGCGGTGTCACTGGGAGTGGATCCCCATGATTCAACACTGACTGTGGGGACACTGGGAGTGGATCCCCTGACTCAACACTGACTGTGGGGACATTGGGTGTGGATCTCCCTGACTCAACACTGACTGTGGTGACAGTGGGAGTGGATCCCCCTGACTCAACACTGACTGTGGGGACACTGGGAGTGGATCTCCCTGACTCAACACTGACTGTGGGGACACTGGGAGTGGATCCCCATGACTCAACACTGACTGTGGGGACACTGGGAGTGGATCCCCCTGACTCAACACTGACTGTGGGGACACTGATAGTGGATCCCCCCTGACTCAACACTGACTGTGGGGACACTGGGAGTGGATCCCCCTGACTCAACACTGACTGTGAGGACACTGGGAGTGGATCTCCCTGACTCAACACTGACTGTGGGGTCACTGGGAGTGGATCCCCCTGACTCAACTCTGACTGTGGGGAAACTGGGAGTGGATCCCCCTGACACAACACTGACTGTGGGGACACTGGGAGTGGATCCCCTGACTCAACACTGACTGTGGGGACACTGGGAGTGGATCCCCCTGACTCAACACTGACTGTGGGGACACTGGGAGTGGATCCCCCTGACTCAACACTGACTGTGGGGACATTGGGAGTGGATCTCCCTGACTCAACACTGACTGTGGGGACACTGGGAGTGGATCCCCTGACTCAACACTGACTGTGGGGACACTGGAAGTGGATCCCCCTGACTCAACACTGACTGTGGGGACACTGGGAGTGGATCCCCCTGACTCAACACTGACTGTGGGGACACTGGGAGTGGATCCCACTGACTTAACACTGACTGTGGGGACACTGGAAGTGGATCCCCCCTGACTCAACACCGAGTGTGGTGACAGTGGGAGTGGATCCCACTGACTCAACACTGACTGTGGGGACACTGGGAGTGGATCCCCATGACTGAACACTTACTGTGGGGACACTGGGAATGGATCCCCCCTGACTCAACACTGACTGTGGGGAAACTGGGAGTGGATCCCCCTGACTCAATACTGACTGTGAGGACACTGGGAGTGGATCCCCCTGACTCAACACTGACTGTGGGGACACTGGGAGTGGATCCCCCTTACTCAACACTGACTGTGGGGACATTGGGAGTGGATCCCCCTGACTCAGCACTGACTGTGGGGACACTGGGAGTCGATCCCCCTGACTCAGCACTGACTGAGGGTACACTGGGAGTGGATCCCCCTGACTCAGCACTGACTGTGGGGACACTGGGAGTGGATCCTCCTGACTCAACACTGACTGTGGGGACACCGGGAGTGGATCCCCATGACTCAACACTGACTGTGGGGACACTGGGAGTGGATCCCCCTGACTCAACATTGACTGTGGGGACACTGGGAGTGGATCCCCCTGACTCAACACTGACTGTGGGGATACTGGGAGTGGATCCCCCTGACTCAACACTGACTGTGGGGACACTGGGAGTGGATCCCCTGACTCAACACTGACTGTGGGACACTGGGAGTGGATCCCCCTGACTCAACACTGACTGTGGGGACACTGGGAGTGGATCCCCCTGACTCAACACTGACTGTGGGGACACTGGGAGTGGATCTCCCTGACTCAACACTGACTGTGGGGACACTGGGAGTGGATCCCCCTGACTCAACACTGACTGTGGGGGCACTGGGAGTGGATCTCCCTGACTCAACACTGACTGTGGGGACATTGGGAGTGGATCCCCCTGACTCAACACTGACTGTGGGGACACTGGGAGTGGATCCCCCTGACTCAACATTGACTGTGGGGACACTGGGAGTGGATCCCCCTGACTCAACACTGACTGTGGGGACACTGGGAGTGGATCCCCCTGACTCAACACTGACTGTGGGGACACTGGGAGTGGATCCCCCCGACTCAACGCTGACTGTGGGGACACTGGGAGTGGATCCCCTGACTCAACGCTGACTGTGGGGAAACTAGGAGTGGATCCCCCTGACTCAACACTGACTGTGGGGACACTGGGAGTGGATCCCCCCTGACTCAACACCGAGTGTGGTGACAGTGGGAGTGGATCCCACTGACTCAACACTGACTGTGGGGACACTGGGAGTGGATCCCCATGACTGAACACTTACTGTGGGGACACTGGGAATGGATCCCCCCTGACTCAACACTGACTGTGGGGAAACTGGGAGTGGATCCCCCTGACTCAATACTGACTGTGAGGACACTGGGAGTGGATCCCCCTGACTCAACACTGACTGTGGGGACACTGGGAGTGGATCCCCCTTACTCAACACTGACTGTGGGGACATTGGGAGTGGATCCCCCTGACTCAGCACTGACTGTGGGGACACTGGGAGTCGATCCCCCTGACTCAGCACTGACTGAGGGTACACTGGGAGTGGATCCCCCTGACTCAGCACTGACTGTGGGGACACTGGGAGTGGATCCTCCTGACTCAACACTGACTGTGGGGACACCGGGAGTGGATCCCCATGACTCAACACTGACTGTGGGGACACTGGGAGTGGATCCCCCTGACTCAACATTGACTGTGGGGACACTGGGAGTGGATCCCCCTGACTCAACACTGACTGTGGGGATACTGGGAGTGGATCCCCCTGACTCAACACTGACTGTGGGGACACTGGGAGTGGATCCCCTGACTCAACACTGACTGTGGGGACACTGGGAGTGGATCCCCCTGACTCAACACTGACTGTGGGGACACTGGGAGTGGATCCCCCTGACTCAACACTGACTGTGGGGACACTGGGAGTGGATCTCCCTGACTCAACACTGACTGTGGGGACACTGGGAGTGGATCCCCCTGACTCAACACTGACTGTGGGGGCACTGGGAGTGGATCTCCCTGACTCAACACTGACTGTGGGGACATTGGGAGTGGATCCCCCTGACTCAACACTGACTGTGGGGACACTGGGAGTGGATCCCCCTGACTCAACATTGACTGTGGGGACACTGGGAGTGGATCCCCCTGACTCAACACTGACTGTGGGGACACTGGGAGTGGATCCCCCTGACTCAACACTGACTGTGGGGACACTGGGAGTGGATCCCCCCGACTCAACGCTGACTGTGGGGACACTGGGAGTGGATCCCCTGACTCAACGCTGACTGTGGGGAAACTAGGAGTGGATCCCCCTGACTCAACACTGACTGTGGGGACACTGGGAGTGGATCCCCCCTGACTCAACACCGAGTGTGGTGACAGTGGGAGTGGATCCCACTGACTCAACACTGACTGTGGGGACACTGGGAGTGGATCCCCATGACTGAACACTTACTGTGGGGACACTGGGAATGGATCCCCCCTGACTCAACACTGACTGTGGGGAAACTGGGAGTGGATCCCCCTGACTCAATACTGACTGTGAGGACACTGGGAGTGGATCCCCCTGACTCAACACTGACTGTGGGGACACTGGGAGTGGATCCCCCTGACTCAACATTGACTGTGGGGACACTGGGAGTGGATCCCCCTGACTCAACACTGACTGTGGGGACACTGGGAGTGGATCCCCCTGACTCAACACTGACTGTGGGGACACTGGGAGTGGATCCCCCCGACTCAACGCTGACTGTGGGGACACTGGGAGTGGATCCCCTGACTCAACGCTGACTGTGGGGAAACTAGGAGTGGATCCCCCTGACTCAACACTGACTGTGGGGACACTGGGAGTGGATCCCCCCTGACTCAACACCGAGTGTGGTGACAGTGGGAGTGGATCCCACTGACTCAACACTGACTGTGGGGACACTGGGAGTGGATCCCCATGACTGAACACTTACTGTGGGGACACTGGGAATGGATCCCCCCTGACTCAACACTGACTGTGGGGAAACTGGGAGTGGATCCCCCTGACTCAATACTGACTGTGAGGACACTGGGAGTGGATCCCCCTGACTCAACACTGACTGTGGGGACACTGGGAGTGGATCCCCCTTACTCAACACTGACTGTGGGGACATTGGGAGTGGATCCCCCTGACTCAGCACTGACTGTGGGGACACTGGGAGTCGATCCCCCTGACTCAGCACTGACTGAGGGTACACTGGGAGTGGATCCCCCTGACTCAGCACTGACTGTGGGGACACTGGGAGTGGATCCTCCTGACTCAACACTGACTGTGGGGACACCGGGAGTGGATCCCCATAACTCAACACTGACTGTGGGGACACTGGGAGTGGATCCCCCTGACTCAACATTGACTGTGGGGACACTGGGAGTGGATCCCCCTGACTCAACACTGACTGTGGGGATACTGGGAGTGGATCCCCCTGACTCAACACTGACTGTGGGGACACTGGGAGTGGATCCCCTGACTCAACACTGACTGTGGGGACACTGGGAGTGGATCCCCCTGACTCAACACTGACTGTGGGGACACTGGGAGTGGATCCCCCTGACTCAACACTGATTGTGGGGACACTGGGAGTGGATCTCCCTGACTCAACACTGACTGTGGGGACACTGGGAGTGGATCCCCCTGACTCAACACTGACTGTGGGGGCACTGGGAGTGGATCTCCCTGACTCAACACTGACTGTGGGGACATTGGGAGTGGATCCCCCTGACTCAACACTGACTGTGGGGACACTGGGAGTGGATCCCCCTGACTCAACATTGACTGTGGGGACACTGGGAGTGGATCCCCCTGACTCAACACTGACTGTGGGGACACTGGGAGTGGATCCCCCTGACTCAACACTGACTGTGGGGACACTGGGAGTTGATCCCCCCGACTCAACGCTGACTGTGGGGACACTGGGAGTGGATCCCCTGACTCAACGCTGACTGTGGGGAAACTAGGAGTGGATCCCCCTGACTCAACACTGACTGTGGGGACACTGGGAGTGGATCCCCTGACTCAACACTGACTGTGGGGACACTGGGTGTGGATCCCCCTGACTCAACACTGAATGTGGGGACACTGGGAGTGGATCCCCCTGACTCAACACTGACTGTGGGGATATTGGGAGTGGATCTCCCTGACTCAACACTGACTGTGGCGACACTGGGAGTGGATCCCCCTGACTCAACACTGACTGTGGGGACACTGGGAGTGGATCTCCCTGACTCAACGCTGACTGTGGGGACACTGGGAGTGGATCCCCCTGACTCAACATCGATGTGGGGACACTGAGAGTGGATCCCCCTGACTCAACACTGACTGTGGGGACACTGGGAGTGGATCCCCTGACTCAACACTGACTGTGGGGACACTGGGAGTGGATCCCCCTGACTCAACATTGACTGTGGGGACACTGGGAGTGGATCCCCCTGACTCAACACTGACTGTGGGGACACTGGGAGTGGATCCCCCTGACTCAACACTGACTGTGGGGACACTGGGAGTGGATCCCCCTGACTCAACACCGACTGTGGGGAAACTGGGAGTGGATCCCCCTGACTCAACATTGATTGTGGGGACACTGGGAGTGGATCCCCCTGACTCAACACTGACTACCGGGACACTGGGAGTGGATCCCCCTGTCTCAGCACTGACTGTGGGGACACTGGGAGTGGATCCCCCTGACTCAACACTGACTGTGGGGACACTGGGGGTGGATCCCCCCTGACGCAACACTGACCGTGGGGACACTCGGAGTGGACCCCCCCCGACTCAACACCGAGTGTGGTGGCAGTGGGAGTGGATCCCCCTGACTCAACACTGACTGTGGGGCCACTGGGAGTGGATCCCCCTGACTCAACACTGACTGTGGGGACACTGGGAGTGGATACCCCCTGACTCAACAGTGACTGTGGGGCCACTGGGAGTGGATCCCCCTGACTCAACACTGACTGTGTGGACACTGGGAGTGGATCCCCCTGACTCAACACTGACTGTGGGGACACTGGGAGTGGATCCCCCTGACTCAACACTGACTGTGGGGACACTGGGAGTGGATCCCCCTGACTCAACACTGACTGTGGGGACACTGGGAGTGGATCCCCCTGAATCAACACTGACTGTGGTGTCACTGGGAGTGGATCTCCCTGACTCAACACTGACTTTGGGGACACTGGGAGTGGATCCCCCTGACTCAACACTGACTGTGGTGACACTGGGAGTGGATCCTCCTGACTCAACATTGACTGTGGGGACACTGGGAGTGGATCCCCCTGACTCAACACTGACTGTGGGGACACTGGGAGTGGATCCCCCTGACTCAACACTGACTGTGGCGTCACTGGGAGTGGATCTCCCTGACTCAACACTGACTTTGGGGACACTGGGAGTGGATCCCCCTGACTCAACACTGACTGTGGGGACACTGGGAGTGGATCCCCCTGACTCAACACTGACTGTGGGGTCACTGGGAGTGGACCCCCCTGACTCAGCACTGACTGTGGGGACACTGTGAGTGGATCCTCCTGACTCAACACTGACTGTGGGGACACTGGGAGTGGATCCTCCTGACTCAACACTGACTGTGGGGACACTGGGACTGGATCTCCCTGACTCAACACTGCCTGTGGGGTCACTGGGAGTGGATCCCCCTGACTCAACACTGACTGCGGGGACACTGAGAGTGGATCCCCCTGACTCAACACTGACTGTGGGGACACTGGTAGTGGATCCCCCTGACTCAACACTGACTGTGGGGACACTGGGAGTTGATCTCCCTGACTCAACACTGACTGAGGGGTCACTGGGAGTGGATCCCCCCTGACTCAACTCTGACTGTGGGGGAAACTGGGAGTTGTTCCCCCTGACTCAACACTGACTGTGGGGACACTGGGAGTGGATCCCCCTGACTCAACACTGACTGTGGGGACACTGGGAGTGGATCTCCCTGACTCAACACTGACTGTGGGGACACTGGGAGTGGATCCCCCTGACTCAACACTGACTGTGGGGACACTGGGAGTGGATCTCCCTGACTCAACGCTGACTGTGGGGACACTGGGAGTGGATCCCCCTGACTCAACACTGACTGTGGGGACACTGGGAGTGGATCCCCCTGACTCAACACTGACTGTGGGGACACTGGGAGTGGATCCCCTGACTCAACACTGACTATGGGGACACTGGGAGTGGATCCCCCTGACTCAACACTGACTGTGGGGACACTGGGAGTGGATCCCCCTGACTCAACATTGACTGTGGGGACACTGGGAGTGGATCCCCCTGACTCAACACTGACTACCGGGACACTGGGAGTGGATCCCCCTGACTCAGCACTGACTGTGGGGACACTGGGAGTGGATCCCCCTGACTCAACACTGACTACCGGGACACTGGGAGTGGATCCCCCTGACTCAGCACTGACTGTGGGGACACTGGGAGTGGATCCCCCTGACTCAACACTGACTGTGGGATCACTGGGAGTGGATCCCCCTGACTCAACACTGATTGTGGGGACACTGGGAGTGGATCCCCCTGACTCACCACTGATTGTGGGGACACTGGGAGTGGATCTCCCTGACTCAACCCTGACTGTAGGGTCACTGGGAATGGATCCCCCTGACTCAACACTGATTGTGGGGAAACTGGGAGTGGATCCCCCTGACTCAACACTGACTGTGGGGACACTGAGAGTGGATCCTCCTGACTCAACACTGAATGTGGGGACACTGGGAGTGGATCCCCCTGACTCAATACTGTCTGTGGGGTCACTGGGAGTGGATCCCCATGACTCAACACTGACTGTGGGGACACTGGGAGTGGATCCCCTGACTCAACACTGACTGTGGGGACATTGGGAGTGGATCTCCCTGACTCAACACTGACTGTGGGGACACTGGGAGTGGATCCCCCTGACTCAACACTGACTGTGGGGACACTGTAGTGGATCCCCTGACTCAACACTGACTGTGGGGACACTGGAAGTGGATCCCCCTGACTCAACGCTGACTGTGGGGACACGGGGAGTGGATCCCCCTGACTCAACACTGACTGTGGGGACACTGGGAATGGATCCCCCTGACTCAACACTGACTGTGGGGAAACTGGGAGTGGATCCCACTGACTCAACACTGACTGTGGGGACACTGGGAGTGGATCCCCCTGACTCAACACCGACTGTGGGGACACTGTGAGTGGATCCCCCTTACTCAACACTGACTGTGGGGACATTGGGAGTGGATCCCCCTGACTCAGCACTGACTGTGGGGACACTGGGAGTCGATCCCCCTGACTCAGCACTGACTGAGGGTACACTGGGAGTGGATCCCCCTGACTCAGCACTGACTGTGGGGACACTGGGAGTGGATCCCCTGACTCAACACTGACTGTGGGGACACTGGGAGTGGATCCCCCTGACTCAACACTGACTGTGGGGACACTGGGAGTGGATCCCCTGACTCAACACTGACTGTGGGGACACTGGGAGTGGATCTCCCTGACTCAACACTGACTGTGGGGACACTGGGAGTGGATCCCCCTGACTCAACACTGACTGTGGGGACACTGGGAGTGGATCTCCCTGACTCAACACTGACTGTGGGGACATTGAGAGTGGATCCCCCTGACTCAACACTGACTGTGGGGACACTGGGAGTGGATCCCCCTGACTCACCATTGACTGTGGGGACACTGGGAGTGGATCCCCCTGACTCACCACTGACTGTGGGGACACTGGGAGTGGATCCCACTGACTCAACACTGACTGTGGGGTCACTGGGAATGGATCCCCCTGACTCAACACTGATTGTGGGGACACTGGGTGTGGATCCCCCTGACTCAACACTGACTGTGGGGACACTGAGAGTGGATCCTCCTGACTCAACACTGAATGTGGGGACATTGGGAGTGGATCCCCCTGACTCAATACTGCCTGTGGGGTCACTGGGAGTGGATCCCCATGACTCAACACTGACTGTGGGGACACTGGGAGTGGATCCCCTGACTCAACACTGACTGTGGGGACATTGGGTGTGGATCTCCCTGACTCAACACTGACTGTGGTGACAGTGGGAGTGGATCCCCCTGACTCAACACTGACTGTGGGGACACTGGGAGTGGATCTCCCTGACTCAACACTGACTGTGGGGACACTGGGAGTGGATCCCCATGATTCAACACTGACTGTGGGGACACTGGGAGTGGATCCCCCTGACTCAACACTGACTGTGGGGACACTGAGAGTGGATCCCCCCTGACTCAACACTGACTGTGGGGACACTGGGAGTGGATCCCCCTGACTCAACACTGACTGTGAGGACACTGGGAGTGGATCTCCCTGACTCAACGCTGACTGTGGGGTCACTGGGAGTGGATCCCCCTGACTCAACTCTGACTGTGGGGAAACTGGGAGTGGATCCCCCTGACTCAACACTGACTGTGGGGACACTGGGAGTGGATCCCCTGACTCAACACTGACTGTGGGGACACTGGGAGTGGATCCCCCTGACTCAACACTGACTGTGGGGACACTGGGAGTGGATCCCCCTGACTCAACACTGACTGTGGGGACATTGGGAGTGGATCTCCCTGACTCAACACTGACTGTGGGGACACTGGGAGTGGATCCCCCTGACTCAACACTGACTGTGGGGACACTGGGAGTGGATCCCCTGACTCAACACTGACTGTGGGGACACTGGAAGTGGATCCCCCTGACTCAACACTGACTGTGGGGACACTGGGAGTGGATCCCCCTGACTCAACACTGACTGTGGGGA
The DNA here is from genome assembly GCF_044704955.1 of Pristiophorus japonicus. NCBI lineage: Eukaryota > Metazoa > Chordata > Chondrichthyes > Pristiophoridae > Pristiophorus > Pristiophorus japonicus. Next base: position 331,530,813 of record NC_091979.1, on the reverse strand, counting down.
CACTGGGAGTGGATCCCCCTGACTCAACACTGACTGTGGGGACACTGGGAGTGGATCCCCCCTGACTCAACACCGAGTGTGGTGACAGTGGGAGTGGATCCCACTGACTCAACACTGACTGTGGGGACACTGGGAGTGGATCCCCATGACTGAACACTGACTGTGGGGACACTGGGAATGGATCCCCCCTGACTCAACACTGACTGTGGGGAAACTGGGAGTGGATCCCCCTGACTCAATACTGACTGTGGGGACACTGGGAGTGGATCCCCCTGACTCAACACTGACTGTGGGGCACTGGGAGTGGATCCCCCTTACTCAACACTGACTGTGGGGACATTGGGAGTGGATCCCCCTGACTCAGCACTGACTGTTGGGACACTGGGAGTCGATCCCCCTGACTCAGCACTGACTGAGGGTACACTGGGAGTGGATCCCCCTGACTCAGCACTGACTGTGGGGACACTGGGAGTGGATCCCCCTGACTCAACATTGACTGTGGGGACACTGGGAGTGGATCCCCCTGACTCAACACTGACTGTGGGGACACTAGGAGTGGATCCCCCTGACTCAACACTGACTGTGGGGACACTGGGAGTGGATCCCCTGACTCAACACTGACTGTGGGGACACTGGGAGTGGATCCCCCTGACTCAACACTGACTGTGGGGACACTGGGAGTGGATCCCCCTGACTCAACACTGACTGTGGGGACACTGGGAGTGGATCTCCCTGACTCAACACTGACTGTGGGGACACTGGGAGTGGATCCCCCTGACTCAACACTGACTGTGGGGACACTGGGAGTGGATCTCCCTGACTCAACACTGACTGTGGGGACATTGGGAGTGGATCCCCCTGACTCAACACTGACTGTGGGGACACTGGGAGTGGATCCCCCTGACTCAACATTGACTGTGGGGACACTGGGAGTGGATCCCCCTGACTCAACACTGACTGTGGGGACACTGGGAGTGGATCCCCCTGACTCAACACTGACTGTGGGGACACTGGGAGTGGATCCCCCCGACTCAACGCTGACTGTGGGGACACTGGGAGTGGATCCCCTGACTCAACGCTGACTGTGGGGACACTGGGAGTGGATCCCCCTGACTCAGCACTGACTGTGGGGACACTGGGAGTGGATCCCCCTGACTCAACACTGACTGTGGGGACACTGGGAGTGGATCCCCCTGACTCAACACTGACTGTGGGGACACTGGGAGTGGATCCCCTGACTCAACACTGACTGTGGGGACACTGGGAGTGGATCCCCCTGACTCAACACTGACTGTGGGGACACTGGGAGTGGATCCCCCCTGACGCAACACTGACCGTGGGAACACTGGGAGTGGATCCCCCCTGACTCAACACCGAGTGTGGTGACAGTGGGAGTGGATCCCACTGACTCAACACTGACTGTGGGGACACTGGGAGTGGATCCCCCTGACTCAACACTGACTGTGGGGACACTGGGAATGGATCCCCCTGACTCAACACTGACTGTGGGGAAACTGGGAGTGGATCCCCCTGACTCAACACTGACTGTGGGGACACTGGGAGTGGATCTCCCTGACTCAACACTGACTGTGGGGACACTGGGAGTGGATCCCCCTGACTCAACACTGACTGTGGGGACACTGGGAGTGGATCTCCCTGACTCAACACTGACTGTGGGGACACTGTGAGTGGATCCCCCTGACTCAACACTGACTGTGGGGACACTGGGAGTGGATCCCCCTGACTCAACATTGACTGCGGGGACACTGGGAGTGGATCCCCCTGACTCAACACCGACTGTGGGGTCACTGGGAGTGGATCCCCCTGACTCAGCACTGACTGTGGGGTCACTGGGAGTGGATCCCCCTGACTCAACACTGACTGTGGGGACACTGGGAGTGGATCACCCTGACTCAGCACTGACTGTGGGGATACTGGGGTGGATCCCCCCCCTGACTCAACACTGACTGTGGGGACACTGGGAGTGGATCCCCCTGACTCAACATTGACTGTGGGGACACTGGGAGTGGATCTCCCTGACTCAACACTGACTGTGGGGACACTGGGAGTGGATCCCCCTGACTCAACACTGACTGTGGGGGCACTGGGAGTGGATCCCCTGACTCAACACTGACTGTGGGGACACTGGGAGTGGATCCCCCTGACTCAACACTGACTGTGGGGACACTGGGAGTGGATCCCCCTGACTCAACACTGACTGTGGGGACACTGGGAGTGGATCTCCCTGACTCAACACTGACTGTGGGGACACTGGGAGTGGATCCCCCTGACTCAACACTGACTGTGGGGACACTGGGAGTGGATCCCCCTGACTCAACACTGACTGTGGGGACACTGGGAGTGGATCCCCCTGACTCAACACTGACTGTGGGGACACTGGGAGTGGATCCCCCTGACTCAACACTGACTGTGGGGACACTGGGAGTGGATCCCCCTGACTCAACACTGACTGTGGGGACACTGGGAGTGGATCCCCCCGACTCAACGCTGACTGTGGGGACACTGGGAGTGGATCCCCTGACTCAACGCTGACTGTGGGGACACTGGGAGTGGATCCCCCTGACTCAGCACTGACTGCGGGGACACTGGGAGTGGATCCCCCTGACTCAACACTGACTGTGGGGACACTGGGAGAGGATACCCCTGACTCAACGCTGACTGTGGGGACACTGGGAGTGGATCCCCCTGACTCAACACTGACTGTGGGGAAACTGGGAGTGGATCCCCCTGACTCAACACTGACTGTGGGGACACTGGGAGTGGATCCCCCTGACTCAACACTGACTATGTGGACACTGGGAGTGGATCCCCCCTGACTCAACACTGACTGTGGGGACACTGGGAGTGGATCTCCCTGACTCAACATTGACTTTGGGGACACTGGGAGTGGATCCCCCTGACTCAACACTGACTGTGGGGACACTGGGAGTGGATCCCCCGACTCAACATTGACTGTGGGGACACTGGGAGTGGATCCCCCTGACTCAACATTGACTGTGGGGACACTGGGAGTGGATCCCCCTGACTCAACACTGACTGTGGGGACACTGGGAGTGGATCCCACTGACTCAACACTGACTGTGGCGTCACTGGGAGTGGATCTCCCTGACTCAACACTGACTTTGGGGACATTGGGAGTGGATCCCCCTGACTCAACACTGACTTTGGGGACACTGGGAGTGGATTCCCCTGACTCAACACTGACTGTGGGGACACTGGGAGTGGATCCCCCTGACTCAACATTGACTGTGGGGACACTGGGAGTGGATCCCCCTGACTCAACATTGACTATGGGGACACTGGGAGTGGATCCCCCTGACTCAACACTGACTGTGGGGACACTGGGAGTGGATCCCCCTGACTCAACACTGACTGTGGGGTCACTGGGAGTGGATCCCCCCGACTCAACACTGACTGTGGGGTCACTGGGAGTGGATCCCCCTGACTCAACACTGACTGTGGGGACACTGGGAGTGGATCCCCCCCACCCCCCGACTCAACACCGAGTGTGGTGACAGTGGGAGTGGATCCCCCTGACTCAACATTGATTGTGGGGACACTGGGAGTGGATCCCCCTGACTCAACACTGACTGTGGTGACACTGGGAGTGGATCCCCCTGACTCAACGCTGACTGTGGGGAAACTGGGAGTGGATCCCCCTGACTCAACACTGACTGTGGGGACACTGGGAGAGGATACCCCTGACTCAACGCTGACTGTGGGGACACTGGGAGTGGATCCCCCTGACTCAACACTGACTGTGGGGACACTGGGAGTGGATCCCCCTGACTCAACACTGACTATGTGGACACTGGGAGTGGATCCCCCTGACTCAACACTGACTGTGGGGACACTGGGAGTGGATCCCCCTGACTCGACACTGACTGTGGGGTCACTGGGAGTGGATCCCCCTGACTCAGCACTGACTGTGGGGTCACTGGGAGTGGATCCCCCTGACTCAACACTGACTGTGGGGACACTGGGAGTGGATCCCCCTGACTCAACACTGACTGTGGGGTCACTGGGAGTGGATCCCCCTGACTCAACACTGACTGTGGGGTCACTGGGAGTGGATCCCCCTGACTCAACACTGACTGTGGGGACACTGGGAGTGGATCCCCCCACCCCCCGACTCAACACCGAGTGTGGTGACACTGGGAGTGGATCCCCCTGACTCAACATTGATTGTGGGGACACTGGGAGTGGATCCCCCTGACTCAACACTGACTGTGGTGACACTGGGAGTGGATCCCCCTGACTCAACGCTGACTGTGGGGAAACTGGGAGTGGATCCCCCTGACTCAACACTGACTGTGGGGACGCTGGGAGAGGATACCCCTGACTCAACGCTGACTGTGGGGACACTGGGAGTGGATCCCCCTGACTCAACACTGACTGTGGGGACACTGGGAGTGGATCCACCCTGACTCAACACTGACTATGTGGACACTGGGAGTGGATCCCCCCTGACTCAACACTGACTGTGGGGACACTGGGAGTGGATCCCCCTGAATCAACACTGACTGTGGCGTCACTGGGAGTGGATCTCCCTGACTCAACATTGACTTTGCGGACACTGGGAGTGGATCCCCCTGACTCAACACTGACTGTGGGGACACTGGGAGTGGATCCCCCTGACTCAACACTGACTGTGGGGTCACTGGGAGTGGATGCCCCTGACTCAACACTGACTGTGGGGTCACTGGGAGTGGATCCCCCTGACTCAACACTGACTGTGGGGACACTGGGAGTTGATCTCCCTGACTCAACACTGACTGAGGGGTCACTGGGAGTGGATCCCCCCTGACTCAACTCTGACTGTGGGGGAAACTGGGAGTTGTTCCCCCTGACTCAACACTGACTGTGGGGACACTGGGAGTGGATCCCCCTGACTCAACACTGACTGTGGGGACACTGGGAGTGGATCTCCCTGACTCAACACTGACTGTGGGGACACTGGGAGTGGATCCCCCTGACTCAACACTGACTGTGGGGACACTGGGAGTGGATCTCCCTGACTCAACGCTGACTGTGGGGACACTGGGAGTGGATCCCCCTGACTCAACACTGACTGTGGGGACACTGGGAGTGGATCCCCCTGACTCAACACTGACTGTGGGGACACTGGGAGTGGATCCCCTGACTCAACACTGACTATGGGGACACTGGGAGTGGATCCCCCTGACTCAACACTGACTGTGGGGACACTGGGAGTGGATCCCCCTGACTCAACATTGACTGTGGGGACACTGGGAGTGGATCCCCCTGACTCAACACTGACTACCGGGACACTGGGAGTGGATCCCCCTGACTCAGCACTGACTGTGGGGACACTGTGAGTGGATCCCCCTGACTCAACACTGACTACCGGGACACTGGGAGTGGATCCCCCTGACTCAGCACTGACTGTGGGGACACTGGGAGTGGATCCCCTGACTCAACACTGACTGTGGGATCACTGGGAGTGGATCCCCCTGACTCAACACTGATTGTGGGGACACTGGGAGTGGATCCCCCTGACTCACCACTGACTGTGGGGACACTGGGAGTGGATCTCCCTGACTCAACACTGACTGTGGGGTCACTGGGAATGGATCCCCCTGACTCAACACTGATTGTGGGGAAACTGGGAGTGGATCCCCCTGACTCAACACTGACTGTGGGGACACTGAGAGTGGATCCTCCTGACTCAACACTGAATGTGGGGACACTGGGAGTGGATCCCCCTGACTCAATACTGTCTGTGGGGTCACTGGGAGTGGATCCCCATGACTCAACACTGACTGTGGGGACACTGGGAGTGGATCCCCTGACTCAACACTGACTGTGGGGACATTGGGAGTGGATCTCCCTGACTCAACACTGACTGTGGGGACACTGGGAGTGGATCCCCCTGACTCAACACTGACTGTGGGGACACTGGGAGTGGATCCCCTGACTCAACACTGACTGTGGGGACACTGGAAGTGGATCCCCCTGACTCAACGCTGACTGTGGGGACACTGGGAGTGGATCCCCCTGACTCAACACTGACTGTGGGGACACTGGGAGTGGATCCCCCTGACTCAACACTGACTGTGGGGACACTGGGAGTGGACCCCCCCTGACTCAACACCGAGTGTGGTGACAGTGGGAGTGGATCCCACTGGCTCAACACTGACTGTGGGGACACTGGGAGTGGATCCCCATGACTGAACACTGACTGTGGGGACACTGGGAATGGATCCCCCCTGACTCAACACTGACTGTGGGGAAACTGGGAGTGGATCCCACTGACTCAACACTGACTGTGGGGACACTGGGAGTGGATCCCCCTGACTCAACACCGACTGTGGGGACACTGTGAGTGGATCCCCCTTACTCAACACTGACTGTGGGGACATTGGGAGTGGATCCCCCTGACTCAGCACTGACTGTGGGGACACTGGGAGTCGATCCCCCTGACTCAGCACTGACTGAGGGTACACTGGGAGTGGATCCCCCTGACTCAGCACTGACTGTGGGGACACTGGGAGTGGATCCCCTGACTCAACACTGACTGTGGGGACACTGGGAGTGGATCCCCCTGACTCAACACTGACTGTGGGGACACTGGGAGTGGATCCCCTGACTCAACACTGACTGTGGGGACACTGGGAGTGGATCTCCCTGACTCAACACTGACTGTGGGGACACTGGGAGTGGATCCCCCTGACTCAACACTGACTGTGGGGACACTGGGAGTGGATCTCCCTGACTCAACACTGACTGTGGGGACATTGAGAGTGGATCCCCCTGACTCAACACTGACTGTGGGGACACTGGGAGTGGATCCCCCTGACTCAACATTGACTGTGGGGACACTGGGAGTGGATCCCCCTGACTCACCACTGACTGTGGGGACACTGGGAGTGGATCCCACTGACTCAACACTGACTGTGGGGTCACTGGGAATGGATCCCCCTGACTCAACACTGATTGTGGGGACACTGGGTGTGGATCCCCCTGACTCAACACTGACTGTGGGGACACTGAGAGTGGATCCTCCTGACTCAACACTGAATGTGGGGACATTGGGAGTGGATCCCCCTGACTCAATACTGTCTGTGGGGTCACTGGGAGTGGATCCCCATGACTCAACACTGACTGTGGGGACACTGGGAGTGGATCCCCTGACTCAACACTGACTGTGGGGACATTGGGTGTGGATCTCCCTGACTCAACACTGACTGTGGTGACAGTGGGAGTGGATCCCCCTGACTCAACACTGACTGTGGGGACACTGGGAGTGGATCTCCCTGACTCAACACTGACTGTGGGGACACTGGGAGTGGATCCCCATGACTCAACACTGACTGTGGGGACACTGGGAGTGGATCCCCCTGACTCAACACTGACTGTGGGGACACTGAGAGTGGATCCCCCCTGACTCAACGCTGACTGTGGGGACACTGGGAGTGGATCCCCCTGACTCAACACTGACTGTGAGGACACTGGGAGTGGATCTCCCTGACTCAACGCTGACTGTGGGGTCACTGGGAGTGGATCCCCCTGACTCAACTCTGACTGTGGGGAAACTGGGAGTGGATCCCCCTGACTCAACACTGACTGTGGGGACACTGGGAGTGGATCCCCTGACTCAACACTGACTGTGGGGACACTGGCAGTGGATCCCCCTGACTCAACACTGACTGTGGGGACACTGGGAGTGGATCCCCCTGACTCAACACTGACTGTGGGGACACTGGGAGTGGATCCCACTGACTCAACACTGACTGTGGCGTCACTGGGAGTGGATCTCCCTGACTCAACACTGACTTTGGGGACATTGGGAGTGGATCCCCCTGACTCAACACTGACTTTGGGGACACTGGGAGTGGATTCCCCTGACTCAACACTGACTGTGGGGACACTGGGAGTGGATCCCCCTGACTCAACATTGACTGTGGGGACACTGGGAGTGGATCCCCCTGACTCAACATTGACTATGGGGACACTGGGAGTGGATCCCCCTGACTCAACACTGACTGTGGGGACACTGGGAGTGGATCCCCCTGACTCAACACTGACTGTGGGGTCACTGGGAGTGGATCCCCCCGACTCAACACTGACTGTGGGGTCACTGGGAGTGGATCCCCCTGACTCAACACTGACTGTGGGGACACTGGGAGTGGATCCCCCCCACCCCCCGACTCAACACCGAGTGTGGTGACAGTGGGAGTGGATCCCCCTGACTCAACATTGATTGTGGGGACACTGGGAGTGGATCCCCCTGACTCAACACTGACTGTGGTGACACTGGGAGTGGATCCCCCTGACTCAACGCTGACTGTGGGGAAACTGGGAGTGGATCCCCCTGACTCAACACTGACTGTGGGGACACTGGGAGAGGATACCCCTGACTCAACGCTGACTGTGGGGACACTGGGAGTGGATCCCCCTGACTCAACACTGACTGTGGGGACACTGGGAGTGGATCCCCCTGACTCAACACTGACTATGTGGACACTGGGAGTGGATCCCCCTGACTCAACACTGACTGTGGGGACACTGGGAGTGGATCCCCCTGACTCGACACTGACTGTGGGGTCACTGGGAGTGGATCCCCCTGACTCAGCACTGACTGTGGGGTCACTGGGAGTGGATCCCCCTGACTCAACACTGACTGTGGGGACACTGGGAGTGGATCCCCCTGACTCAACACTGACTGTGGGGTCACTGGGAGTGGATCCCCCTGACTCAACACTGACTGTGGGGTCACTGGGAGTGGATCCCCCTGACTCAACACTGACTGTGGGGACACTGGGAGTGGATCCCCCCACCCCCCGACTCAACACCGAGTGTGGTGACACTGGGAGTGGATCCCCCTGACTCAACATTGATTGTGGGGACACTGGGAGTGGATCCCCCTGACTCAACACTGACTGTGGTGACACTGGGAGTGGATCCCCCTGACTCAACGCTGACTGTGGGGAAACTGGGAGTGGATCCCCCTGACTCAACACTGACTGTGGGGACGCTGGGAGAGGATACCCCTGACTCAACGCTGACTGTGGGGACACTGGGAGTGGATCCCCCTGACTCAACACTGACTGTGGGGACACTGGGAGTGGATCCACCCTGACTCAACACTGACTATGTGGACACTGGGAGTGGATCCCCCCTGACTCAACACTGACTGTGGGGACACTGGGAGTGGATCCCCCTGAATCAACACTGACTGTGGCGTCACTGGGAGTGGATCCCCCTGACTCAACATTGACTTTGCGGACACTGGGAGTGGATCCCCCTGACTCAACATTGACTGTGGGGACACTGGGAGTGGATCCCCCTGACTCAACACTGACTACCGGGACACTGGGAGTGGATCCCCCTGACTCAGCACTGACTGTGGGGACACTGGGAGTGGATCCCCCTGACTCAACACTGACTGTGGGGACACTGGGAGTGGATCCCCCCTGACGCAACACTGACCGTGGGGACACTCGGAGTGGACCACCCCCCCCCCCCCCCGACTCAACACCGAGTGTGGTGGCAGTGGGAGTGGATCCCCCTGACTCAACACTGCCTGTGGGGCCACTGGGAGTGGATCCCCCTGACTCAACACTGACTGTGGGGACACTGGGAGTGGATACCCCCTGACTCAACACTGACTGTGGGGACACTGGGAGTGGATCCCCCTGACTCAACACTGACTGTGGGGACACTGGGAGTGGATCCCCCTGACTCAACACTGACTGTGGGGACACTGGGAGTGGATCCCCCTGACTCAACACTGACTGTGGGGACACTGGGAGTGGATCCCCCTGACTCAACACTGACTGTGGGGACACTGGGAGTGGATCCCCCTGAATCAACACTGACTGTGGCGTCACTGGGAGTGGATCTCCCTGACTCAACACTGACTTTGGGGACACTGGGAGTGGATCCCCCTGACTCAACACTGCCTGTGGGGACACTGGGAGTGGATCCCCCTGACTCAACATTGACTGTGGGGACACTGGGAGTGGATCCCCCTGACTCAACACTGACTGTGGGGACACTGGGAGTGGATCCCCCTGACTCAACACTGACTGTGGCGTCACTGGGAGTGGATCTCCCTGACTCAACACTGACTTTGGGGACACTGGGAGTGGATCCCCCTGACTCAACACTGACTGTGGGGACACTGGGAGTGGATCCCCCTGACTCAACACTGACTGTGGGGTCACTGGGAGTGGACCCCCCTGACTCAGCACTGACTGTGGGGACACTGTGAGTGGATCCTCCTGACTCAACACTGACTGTGGGGACACTGGGAGTGGATCCCCCTGACTCAACACTGACTGTTGGGACACTGGGAGTGGATCCCCCTGACTCAACGCTGACTGTGGGGACACTGGGAGTGGATCCCCCTGACTCAACACTGACTGTGGGATCACTGGGAGTGGATCCCCCTGACTCAACACTGACTGTGGGGACACTGGGAGTGGATCCCCCTGACTCACCACTGACTGTGGGGACACTGGGAGTGGATCCCCCTGACTCAACACTGACTGTGGGGTCACTGGGAATGGATCCCCCTGACTCAACACTGATTGTGGGGACACTGGGAGTGGATCCCCCTGACTCAACACTGACTGTGGGGACACTGAGAGTGGATCCTCTTGACTCAACACTGAATGTGGGGACACTGGGAGTGGATCCCCCTGAATCAATACTGTCTGTGGGGTCACTGGGAGTGGATCCCCATGACTCAACACTGACTGTGGGGGCACTGGGAGTGGATCCCCTGACTCAACACTGACTGTGGGGACATTGGGAGTGGATCTCCCTGACTCCACACTGACTGTGGGGACACTGGGAGTGGATCCCCCTGACTCAACACTGACTGTGTGGACACTGGGAGTGGATCCCCTGACTCAGCACTGACTGTGGGGACACTGGAAGTGGATCCCCCTGACTCAACGCTGACTGTGGGGACACTGGGAGTGGATCCCCCTGACTCAACACTGACTGTGGGGACACTGGGAGTGGATCCCCCTGACTCAACACTGACTGTGGGGACACTGGGAGTGGATCCCCCCTGACTCAACACCGAGTGTGGTGACAGTGGGAGTGGATCCCACTGACTCAACACTGACTGTGGGGACACTGGGAGTGGATCCCCATGACTGAACACTGACTGTGGGGACACTGGGAATGGATCCCCCCTGACTCAACACTGACTGTGGGGAAACTGGGAGTGGATCCCCCTGACTCAACACTGACTGTGGGGACACTGGGAGTGGATCCCCCTGACTCAACACTGACTGTGGGGACACTGGGAGTGGATCCCCCTTACTCAACACTGACTGTGGGGACATTGGGAGTGGATCCCCCTGACTCAGCACTGACTGTGGGGACACTGGGAGTCGATCCCCCTGACTCAGCACTGACTGAGGGTACACTGGGAGTGGATCCCCCTGACTCAGCACTGACTGTGGGGACACTGGGAGTGGATCCCCTGACTCAACACTGACTGTGGGGACACTGGGAGTGGATCCCCCTGACCCAACACTGACTGTGGGGACACTGGGAGTGGATCCCCCTGACTCAACACTGTCTGTGGGGACAATGGGAGTGGATCTCCCTGACTCAACACTGACTGTGGGGACACTGGGAGTGGATCCCCCTGACTCAACACTGACTGTGGGGACACTGGGAGTGGATCTCCCTGACTCAACACTGACTGTGGGGACATTGGGAGTGGATCCCCCTGACTCAACACTGACTGTGGGGACACTGGGAGTGGATCCCCCTGACTCAACATTGACTGTGGGGACACTGGGAGTGGATCCCCCTGACTCACCACTGACTGTGGGGACACTGGGAGTGGATCCCCCTGACTCAACACTGACTGTGGGGTCACTGGGAATGGATCCCCCTGACTCAACACTGATTGTGGGGACACTGGGAGTGGATCCCCCTGACTCAACACTGACTGTGGGGACACTGAGAGTGGATCCTCCTGACTCAACACTGAATGTGGGGACACTGGGAGTGGATCCCCCTGACTCAATACTGTCTGCGGTGTCACTGGGAGTGGATCCCCATGACTCAACACTGACTGTGGGGACACTGGGAGTGGATCCCCTGACTCAACACTGACTGTGGGGACATTGGGTGTGGATCTCCCTGACTCAACACTGACTGTGGTGACAGTGGGAGTGGATCCCCCTGACTCAACACTGACTGTGGGGACACTGGGAGTGGATCTCCCTGACTCAACACTGACTGTGGGGACACTGGGAGTGGATCCCCATGACTCAACACTGACTGTGGGGACACTGGGAGTGGATCCCCCTGACTCAACACTGTCTGTGGGGACACTGGGAGTGGATCTCCCTGACTCAACACTGACTGTGGGGACATTGGGAGTGGATCCCCCTGACTCAACACTGACTGTGGGGACACTGGGAGTGGATCCCCCTGACTCAACATTGACTGTGGGGACACTGGGAGTGGATCCCCCTGACTCACCACTGACTGTGGGGACACTGGGAGTGGATCCCCCTGACTCAACACTGACTGTGGGGTCACTGGGAATGGATCCCCCTGACTCAACACTGATTGTGGGGACACTGGGAGTGGATCCCCCTGACTCAACACTGACTGTGGGGACACTGAGAGTGGATCCTCCTGACTCAACACTGAATGTGGGGACACTGGGAGTGGATCCCCCTGACTCAATACTGTCTGCGGTGTCACTGGGAGTGGATCCCCATGATTCAACACTGACTGTGGGGACACTGGGAGTGGATCCCCTGACTCAACACTGACTGTGGGGACATTGGGTGTGGATCTCCCTGACTCAACACTGACTGTGGTGACAGTGGGAGTGGATCCCCCTGACTCAACACTGACTGTGGGGACACTGGGAGTGGATCTCCCTGACTCAACACTGACTGTGGGGACACTGGGAGTGGATCCCCATGACTCAACACTGACTGTGGGGACACTGGGAGTGGATCCCCCTGACTCAACACTGACTGTGGGGACACTGATAGTGGATCCCCCCTGACTCAACACTGACTGTGGGGACACTGGGAGTGGATCCCCCTGACTCAACACTGACTGTGAGGACACTGGGAGTGGATCTCCCTGACTCAACACTGACTGTGGGGTCACTGGGAGTGGATCCCCCTGACTCAACTCTGACTGTGGGGAAACTGGGAGTGGATCCCCCTGACTCAACACTGACTGTGGGGACACTGGGAGTGGATCCCCTGACTCAACACTGACTGTGGGGACACTGGGAGTGGATCCCCCTGACTCAACACTGACTGTGGGGACACTGGGAGTGGATCCCCCTGACTCAACACTGACTGTGGGGACATTGGGAGTGGATCTCCCTGACTCAACACTGACTGTGGGGACACTGGGAGTGGATCCCCTGACTCAACACTGACTGTGGGGACACTGGAAGTGGATCCCCCTGACTCAACACTGACTGTGGGGACACTGGGAGTGGATCCCCCTGACTCAACACTGACTGTGGGGACACTGGGAGTGGATCCCACTGACTTAACACTGACTGTGGGGACACTGGGAGTGGATCCCCCCTGACTCAACACCGAGTGTGGTGACAGTGGGAGTGGATCCCACTGACTCAACACTGACTGTGGCGACACTGGGAGTGGATCCCCATGACTGAACACTTACTGTGGGGACACTGGGAATGGATCCCCCCTGACTCAACACTGACTGTGGGGAAACTGGGAGTGGATCCCCCTGACTCAATACTGACTGTGAGGACACTGGGAGTGGATCCCCCTGACTCAACACTGACTGTGGGGACACTGGGAGTGGATCCCCCTTACTCAACACTGACTGTGGGGACATTGGGAGTGGATCCCCCTGACTCAGCACTGACTGTGGGGACACTGGGAGTCGATCCCCCTGACTCAGCACTGACTGAGGGTACACTGGGAGTGGATCCCCCTGACTCAGCACTGACTGTGGGGACACTGGGAGTGGATCCTCCTGACTCAACACTGACTGTGGGGACACCGGGAGTGGATCCCCATGACTCAACACTGACTGTGGGGACACTGGGAGTGGATCCCCCTGACTCAACATTGACTGTGGGGACACTGGGAGTGGATCCCCCTGACTCAACACTGACTGTGGGGATACTGGGAGTGGATCCCCCTGACTCAACACTGACTGTGGGGACACTGGGAGTGGATCCCCTGACTCAACACTGACTGTGGGGACACTGGGAGTGGATCCCCCTGACTCAACACTGACTGTGGGGACACTGGGAGTGGATCCCCCTGACTCAACACTGACTGTGGGGACACTGGGAGTGGATCTCCCTGACTCAACACTGACTGTGGGGACACTGGGAGTGGATCCCCCTGACTCAACACTGACTGTGGGGGCACTGGGAGTGGATCTCCCTGACTCAACACTGACTGTGGGGACATTGGGAGTGGATCCCCCTGACTCAACACTGACTGTGGGGACACTGGGAGTGGATCCCCCTGACTCAACATTGACTGTGGGGACACTGGGAGTGGATCCCCCTGACTCAACACTGACTGTGGGGACACTGGGAGTGGATCCCCCTGACTCAACACTGACTGTGGGGACACTGGGAGTGGATCCCCCCCGACTCAACGCTGACTGTGGGGACACTGGGAGTGGATCCCCTGACTCAACGCTGACTGTGGGGAAACTAGGAGTGGATCCCCCTGACTCAACACTGACTGTGGGGACACTGGGAGTGGATCCCCCTGACTCAACACCGAGTGTGGTGACAGTGGGAGTGGATCCCACTGACTCAACACTGACTGTGGGGACACTGGGAGTGGATCCCCATGACTGAACACTTACTGTGGGGACACTGGGAATGGATCCCCCCTGACTCAACACTGACTGTGGGGAAACTGGGAGTGGATCCCCCTGACTCAATACTGACTGTGAGGACACTGGGAGTGGATCCCCCTGACTCAACACTGACTGTGGGGACACTGGGAGTGGATCCCCCTTACTCAACACTGACTGTGGGGAAATTGGGAGTGGATCCCCCTGACTCAGCACTGACTGTGGGGACACTGGGAGTCGATCCCCCTGACTCAGCACTGACTGAGGGTACACTGGGAGTGGATCCCCCTGACTCAGCACTGACTGTGGGGACACTGGGAGTGGATCCTCCTGACTCAACACTGACTGTGGGGACACCGGGAGTGGATCCCCATGACTCAACACTGACTGTGGGGACACTGGGAGTGGATCCCCCTGACTCAACATTGACTGTGGGGACACTGGGAGTGGATCCCCCTGACTCAACACTGACTGTGGGGATACTGGGAGTGGATCCCCCTGACTCAACACTGACTGTGGGGACACTGGGAGTGGATCCCCTGACTCAACACTGACTGTGGGGACACTGGGAGTGGATCCCCCTGACTCAACACTGACTGTGGGGACACTGGGAGTGGATCCCCCTGACTCAACACTGACTGTGGGGACACTGGGAGTGGATCTCCCTGACTCAACACTGACTGTGGGGACACTGGGAGTGGATCCCCCTGACTCAACACTGACTGTGGGGGCACTGGGAGTGGATCTCCCTGACTCAACACTGACTGTGGGGACATTGGGAGTGGATCCCCCTGACTCAACACTGACTGTGGGGACACTGGGAGTGGATCCCCCTGACTCAACATTGACTGTGGGGACACTGGGAGTGGATCCCCCTGACTCAACACTGACTGTGGGGACACTGGGAGTGGATCCCCCTGACTCAACACTGACTGTGGGGACACTGGGAGTGGATCCCCCCGACTCAACGCTGACTGTGGGGACACTGGGAGTGGATCCCCTGACTCAACGCTGACTGTGGGGAAACTAGGAGTGGATCCCCCTGACTCAACACTGACTGTGGGGACACTGGGAGTGGATCCCCTGACTCAACACTGACTGTGGGGACACTGGGTGTGGATCCCCCTGACTCAACACTGAATGTGGGGACACTGGGAGTGGATCCCCCTGACTCAACACTGACTGTGGGGATATTGGGAGTGGATCTCCCTGACTCAACACTGACTGTGGCGACACTGGGAGTGGATCCCCCTGACTCAACACTGACTGTGGGGACACTGGGAGTGGATCTCCCTGACTCAACGCTGACTGTGGGGACACTGGGAGTGGATCCCCCTGACTCAACATCGATGTGGGGACACTGAGAGTGGATCCCCCTGACTCAACACTGACTGTGGGGACACTGGGAGTGGATCCCCTGACTCAACACTGACTGTGGGGACACTGGGAGTGGATCCCCCTGACTCAACATTGACTGTGGGGACACTGGGAGTGGATCCCCCTGACTCAACACTGACTGTGGGGACACTGGGAGTGGATCCCCCTGACTCAACACTGACTGTGGGGATATTGGGAGTGGATCTCCCTGACTCAACACTGACTGTGGCGACACTGGGAGTGGATCCCCCTGACTCAACACTGACTGTGGGGACACTGGGAGTGGATCTCCCTGACTCAACGCTGACTGTGGGGACACTGGGAGTGGATCCCCCTGACTCAACATCGATGTGGGGACACTGAGAGTGGATCCCCCTGACTCAACACTGACTGTGGGGACACTGGGAGTGGATCCCCTGACTCAACACTGACTGTGGGGACACTGGGAGTGGATCCCCCTGACTCAACATTGACTGTGGGGACACTGGGAGTGGATCCCCCTGACTCAACACTGACTGTGGGGACACTGGGAGTGGATCCCCCTGACTCAACACTGACTGTGGGGACACTGGGAGTGGATCCCCCTGACTCAACACCGACTGTGGGGAAACTGGGAGTGGATCCCCCTGACTCAACATTGATTGTGGGGACACTGGGAGTGGATCCCCCTGACTCAACACTGACTACCGGGACACTGGGAGTGGATCCCCCTGTCTCAGCACTGACTGTGGGGACACTGGGAGTGGATCCCCCTGACTCAACACTGACTGTGGGGACACTGGGGGTGGATCCCCCCTGACGCAACACTGACCGTGGGGACACTCGGAGTGGACCCCCCCCGACTCAACACCGAGTGTGGTGGCAGTGGGAGTGGATCCCCCTGACTCAACACTGACTGTGGGGCCACTGGGAGTGGATCCCCCTGACTCAACACTGACTGTGGGGACACTGGGAGTGGATACCCCCTGACTCAACAGTGACTGTGGGGCCACTGGGAGTGGATCCCCCTGACTCAACACTGACTGTGTGGACACTGGGAGTGGATCCCCCTGACTCAACACTGACTGTGGGGACACTGGGAGTGGATCCCCCTGACTCAACACTGACTGTGGGGACACTGGGAGTGGATCCCCCTGACTCAACACTGACTGTGGGGACACTGGGAGTGGATCCCCCTGAATCAACACTGACTGTGGTGTCACTGGGAGTGGATCTCCCTGACTCAACACTGACTTTGGGGACACTGGGAGTGGATCCCCCTGACTCAACACTGACTGTGGTGACACTGGGAGTGGATCCTCCTGACTCAACATTGACTGTGGGGACACTGGGAGTGGATCCCCCTGACTCAACACTGACTGTGGGGACACTGGGAGTGGATCCCCCTGACTCAACACTGACTGTGGCGTCACTGGGAGTGGATCTCCCTGACTCAACACTGACTTTGGGGACACTGGGAGTGGATCCCCCTGACTCAACACTGACTGTGGGGACACTGGGAGTGGATCCCCCTGACTCAACACTGACTGTGGGGTCACTGGGAGTGGACCCCCCTGACTCAGCACTGACTGTGGGGACACTGTGAGTGGATCCTCCTGACTCAACACTGACTGTGGGGACACTGGGAGTGGATCCTCCTGACTCAACACTGACTGTGGGGACACTGGGACTGGATCTCCCTGACTCAACACTGCCTGTGGGGTCACTGGGAGTGGATCCCCCTGACTCAACACTGACTGCGGGGACACTGAGAGTGGATCCCCCTGACTCAACACTGACTGTGGGGACACTGGTAGTGGATCCCCCTGACTCAACACTGACTGTGGGGACACTGGGAGTTGATCTCCCTGACTCAACACTGACTGAGGGGTCACTGGGAGTGGATCCCCCCTGACTCAACTCTGACTGTGGGGGAAACTGGGAGTTGTTCCCCCTGACTCAACACTGACTGTGGGGACACTGGGAGTGGATCCCCCTGACTCAACACTGACTGTGGGGACACTGGGAGTGGATCTCCCTGACTCAACACTGACTGTGGGGACACTGGGAGTGGATCCCCCTGACTCAACACTGACTGTGGGGACACTGGGAGTGGATCTCCCTGACTCAACGCTGACTGTGGGGACACTGGGAGTGGATCCCCCTGACTCAACACTGACTGTGGGGACACTGGGAGTGGATCCCCTTGACTCAACACTGACTGTGGGGACACTGGGAGTGGATCCCCTGACTCAACACTGACTATGGGGACACTGGGAGTGGATCCCCCTGACTCAACACTGACTGTGGGGACACTGGGAGTGGATCCCCCTGACTCAACATTGACTGTGGGGACACTGGGAGTGGATCCCCCTGACTCAACACTGACTACCGGGACACTGGGAGTGGATCCCCCTGACTCAGCACTGACTGTGGGGACACTGGGAGTGGATCCCCCTGACTCAACACTGACTACCGGGACACTGGGAGTGGATCCCCCTGACTCAGCACTGACTGTGGGGACACTGGGAGTGGATCCCCCTGACTCAACACTGACTGTGGGATCACTGGGAGTGGATCCCCCTGACTCAACACTGATTGTGGGGACACTGGGAGTGGATCCCCCTGACTCACCACTGATTGTGGGGACACTGGGAGTGGATCTCCCTGACTCAACACTGACTGTAGGGTCACTGGGAATGGATCCCCCTGACTCAACACTGATTGTGGGGAAACTGGGAGTGGATCCCCCTGACTCAACACTGACTGTGGGGACACTGAGAGTGGATCCTCCTGACTCAACACTGAATGTGGGGACACTGGGAGTGGATCCCCCTGACTCAATACTGTCTGTGGGGTCACTGGGAGTGGATCCCCATGACTCAACACTGACTGTGGGGACACTGGGAGTGGATCCCCTGACTCAACACTGACTGTGGGGACATTGGGAGTGGATCTCCCTGACTCAACACTGACTGTGGGGACACTGGGAGTGGATCCCCCTGACTCAACACTGACTGTGGGGACACTGGGAGTGGATCCCCTGACTCAACACTGACTGTGGGGACACTGGAAGTGGATCCCCCTGACTCAACGCTGACTGTGGGGACACTGGGAGTGGATCCCCCTGACTCAACACTGACTGTGGGGACACTGGGAATGGATCCCCCTGACTCAACACTGACTGTGGGGAAATTGGGAGTGGATCCCACTGACTCAACACTGACTGTGGGGACACTGGGAGTGGATCCCCCTGACTCAACACCGACTGTGGGGACACTGTGAGTGGATCCCCCTTACTCAACACTGACTGTGGGGACATTGGGAGTGGATCCCCCTGACTCAGCACTGACTGTGGGGACACTGGGAGTCGATCCCCCTGACTCAGCACTGACTGAGGGTACACTGGGAGTGGATCCCCCTGACTCAGCACTGACTGTGGGGACACTGGGAGTGGATCCCCTGACTCAACACTGACTGTGGGGACACTGGGAGTGGATCCCCCTGACTCAACACTGACTGTGGGGACACTGGGAGTGGATCCCCTGACTCAACACTGACTGTGGGGACACTGGGAGTGGATCTCCCTGACTCAACACTGACTGTGGGGACACTGGGAGTGGATCCCCCTGACTCAACACTGACTGTGGGGACACTGGGAGTGGATCTCCCTGACTCAACACTGACTGTGGGGACATTGAGAGTGGATCCCCCTGACTCAACACTGACTGTGGGGACACTGTGAGTGGATCCCCCTGACTCACCATTGACTGTGGGGACACTGGGAGTGGATCCCCCTGACTCACCACTGACTGTGGGGACACTGGGAGTGGATCCCACTGACTCAACACTGACTGTGGGGTCACTGGGAATGGATCCCCCTGACTCAACACTGATTGTGGGGACACTGGGTGTGGATCCCCCTGACTCAACACTGACTGTGGGGCCACTGAGAGTGGATCCTCCTGACTCAACACTGAATGTGGGGACATTGGGAGTGGATCCCCCTGACTCAATACTGCCTGTGGGGTCACTGGGAGTGGATCCCCATGACTCAACACTGACTGTGGGGACACTGGGAGTGGATCCCCTGACTCAACACTGACTGTGGGGACATTGGGTGTGGATCTCCCTGACTCAACACTGACTGTGGTGACAGTGGGAGTGGATCCCCCTGACTCAACACTGACTGTGGGGACACTGGGAGTGGATCTCCCTGACTCAACACTGACTGTGGGGACACTGGGAGTGGATCCCCATGATTCAACACTGACTGTGGGGACACTGGGAGTGGATCCCCCTGACTCAACACTGACTGTGGGGACACTGAGAGTGGATCCCCCCTGACTCAACACTGACTGTGGGGACACTGGGAGTGGATCCCCCTGACTCAACACTGACTGTGAGGACACTGGGAGTGGATCTCCCTGACTCAACGCTGACTGTGGGGTCACTGGGAGTGGATCCCCCTGACTCAACTCTGACTGTGGGGAGACTGGGAGTGGATCCCCCTGACTCAACACTGACTGTGGGGACACTGGGAGTGGATCCCCTGACTCAACACTGACTGTGGGGACACTGGGAGTGGATCCCCCTGACTCAACACTGACTGTGGGGACACTGGGAGTGGATCCCCCTGACTCAACACTGACTGTGGGGACATTGGGAGCGGATCTCCCTGACTCAACACTGACTGTGGGGACACTGGGAGTGGATCCCCCTGACTCAACACTGACTGTGGGGACACTGGGAGTGGATCCCCTGACTCAACACTGACTGTAGGGACACTGGAAGTGGATCCCCCTGACTCAACACTGACTGTGGGGACACTGGGAGTGGATCCCCCTGACTCAACACTGACTGTGGGGACACTGGGAGTGGATCCCCCTGACTCAACACTGACTGTGGGGACACTGGGAGTGGATCCCCCTGACTCAACACTGACTGTGGGGACACTGGGAGTGGATCCCCCCTGACTCAACACCGAGTGTGGTGACAGTGGGAGTGGATCCCACTGACTCAACACTGACTGTGGGGACACTGGGAGTGGATCCCCATGACTGAACACTGACTGTGGGGACACTGGGAATGGATCCCCCCTGACTCAACACTGACTGTGGGGAAACTGGGAGTGGATCCCCCTGACTCAATACTGACTGTGGGGACACTGGGAGTGGATCCCCCTGACTCAACACTGACTGTGGGGCACTGGGAGTGGATCCCCCTTACTCAACACTGACTGTGGGGACATTGGGAGTGGATCCCCCTGACTCAGCACTGACTGTTGGGACACTGGGAGTCGATCCCCCTGACTCAGCACTGACTGAGGGTACACTGGGAGTGGATCCCCCTGACTCAGCACTGACTGTGGGGACACTGGGAGTGGATCCTCCTGACTCAACACTGACTGTGGGGACACCGGGAGTGGATCCCCATGACTCAACACTGACTGTGGGGACACTGGGAGTGGATCCCCCTGACTCAACATTGACTGTGGGGACACTGGGAGTGGATCCCCCTGACTCAACACTGACTGTGGGGACACTAGGAGTGGATCCCCCTGACTCAACACTGACTGTGGGGACACTGGGAGTGGATCCCCTGACTCAACACTGACTGTGGGGACACTGGGAGTGGATCCCCCTGACTCAACACTGACTGTGGGGACACTGGGAGTGGATCCCCCTGACTCAACACTGACTGTGGGGACACTGGGAGTGGATCTCCCTGACTCAACACTGACTGTGGGGACACTGGGAGTGGATCCCCCTGACTCAACACTGACTGTGGGGACACTGGGAGTGGATCTCCCTGACTCAACACTGACTGTGGGGACATTGGGAGTGGATCCCCCTGACTCAACACTGACTGTGGGGACACTGGGAGTGGATCCCCCTGACTCAACATTGACTGTGGGGACACTGGGAGTGGATCCCCCTGACTCAACACTGACTGTGGGGACACTGGGAGTGGATCCCCCTGACTCAACACTGACTGTGGGGACACTGGGAGTGGATCCCCCCGACTCAACGCTGACTGTGGGGACACTGGGAGTGGATCCCCTGACTCAACGCTGACTGTGGGGACACTGGGAGTGGATCCCCCTGACTCAGCACTGACTGTGGGGACACTGGGAGTGGATCCCCCTGACTCAACACTGACTGTGGGGACACTGGGAGTGGATCCCCCTGACTCAACACTGACTGTGGGGACACTGGGAGTGGATCCCCTGACTCAACACTGACTGTGGGGACACTGGCAGTGGATCCCCCTGACTCAACACTGACTGTGGGGACACTGGGAGTGGATCCCCCCTGACGCAACACTGACCGTGGGAACACTGGGAGTGGATCCCCCCTGACTCAACACCGAGTGTGGTGACAGTGGGAGTGGATCCCACTGACTCAACACTGACTGTGGGGAAACTGGGAGTGGATCCCCCTGACTCAACACTGACTGTGGGGACACTGGGAATGGATCCCCCTGACTCAACACTGACTGTGGGGAAACTGGGAGTGGATCCCCCTGACTCAACACTGACTGTGGGGACACTGGGAGTGGATCTCCCTGACTCAACACTGACTGTGGGGACACTGGGAGTGGATCCCCCTGACTCAACACTGACTGTGGGGACACTGGGAGTGGATCTCCCTGACTCAACACTGACTGTGGGGACACTGTGAGTGGATCCCCCTGACTCAACACTGACTGTGGGGACACTGGGAGTGGATCCCCCTGACTCAACATTGACTGCGGGGACACTGGGAGTGGATCCCCCTGACTCAACACCGACTGTGGGGTCACTGGGAGTGGATCCCCCTGACTCAGCACTGACTGTGGGGTCACTGGGAGTGGATCCCCCTGACTCAACACTGACTGTGGGGACACTGGGAGTGGATCACCCTGACTCAGCACTGACTGTGGGGATACTGGGGTGGATCCCCCCCCTGACTCAACACTGACTGTGGGGACACTGGGAGTGGATCCCCCTGACTCAACATTGACTGTGGGGACACTGGGAGTGGATCTCCCTGACTCAACACTGACTGTGGGGACACTGGGAGTGGATCCCCCTGACTCAACACTGACTGTGGGGGCACTGGGAGTGGATCCCCTGACTCAACACTGACTGTGGGGACACTGGGAGTGGATCCCCCTGACTCAACACTGACTGTGGGGACACTGGGAGTGGATCCCCCTGACTCAACACTGACTGTGGGGACACTGGGAGTGGATCTCCCTGACTCAACACTGACTGTGGGGACACTGGGAGTGGATCCCCCTGACTCAAAACTGACTGTGGGGACACTGGGAGTGGATCCCCCTGACTCAACACTGACTGTGGGGACACTGGGAGTGGATCCCCCTGACTCAACACTGACTGTGGGGACACTGGGAGTGGATCCCCCTGACTCAACACTGACTGTGGGGACACTGGGAGTGGATCCCCCTGACTCAACACTGACTGTGGGGACACTGGGAGTGGATCCCCCCGACTCAACGCTGACTGTGGGGACACTGGGAGTGGATCCCCTGACTCAACGCTGACTGTGGGGACACTGGGAGTGGATCCCCCTGACTCAGCACTGACTGCGGGGACACTGGGAGTGGATCCCCCTGACTCAACACTGACTGTGGGGACACTGGGAGAGGATACCCCTGACTCAACGCTGACTGTGGGGACACTGGGAGTGGATCCCCCTGACTCAACACTGACTGTGGGGAAACTGGGAGTGGATCCCCCTGACTCAACACTGACTGTGGGGACACTGGGAGTGGATCCCCCTGACTCAACACTGACTATGTGGACACTGGGAGTGGATCCCCCCTGACTCAACACTGACTGTGGGGACACTGGGAGTGGATCTCCCTGACTCAACATTGACTTTGGGGACACTGGGAGTGGATCCCCCTGACTCAACACTGACTGTGGGGACACTGGGAGTGGATCCCCCGACTCAACATTGACTGTGGGGACACTGGGAGTGGATCCCCCTGACTCAACATTGACTGTGGGGACACTGGGAGTGGATCCCCCTGACTCAACACTGACTGTGGGGACACTGGGAGTGGATCCCACTGACTCAACACTGACTGTGGCGTCACTGGGAGTGGATCTCCCTGACTCAACACTGACTTTGGGGACATTGGGAGTGGATCCCCCTGACTCAACACTGACTTTGGGGACACTGGGAGTGGATTCCCCTGACTCAACACTGACTGTGGGGACACTGGGAGTGGATCCCCCTGACTCAACATTGACTGTGGGGACACTGGGAGTGGATCCCCCTGACTCAACATTGACTATGGGGACACTGGGAGTGGATCCCCCTGACTCAACACTGACTGTGGGGACACTGGGAGTGGATCCCCCTGACTCAACACTGACTGTGGGGTCACTGGGAGTGGATCCCCCCGACTCAACACTGACTGTGGGGTCACTGGGAGTGGATCCCCCTGACTCAACACTGACTGTGGGGACACTGGGAGTGGATCCCCCCCACCCCCCGACTCAACACCGAGTGTGGTGACAGTGGGAGTGGATCCCCCTGACTCAACATTGATTGTGGGGACACTGGGAGTGGATCCCCCTGACTCAACACTGACTGTGGTGACACTGGGAGTGGATCCCCCTGACTCAACGCTGACTGTGGGGAAACTGGGAGTGGATCCCCCTGACTCAACACTGACTGTGGGGACACTGGGAGAGGATACCCCTGACTCAACGCTGACTGTGGGGACACTGGGAGTGGATCCCCCTGACTCAACACTGACTGTGGGGACACTGGGAGTGGATCCCCCTGACTCAACACTGACTATGTGGACACTGGGAGTGGATCCCCCTGACTCAACACTGACTGTGGGGACACTGGGAGTGGATCCCCCTGACTCGACACTGACTGTGGGGTCACTGGGAGTGGATCCCCCTGACTCAGCACTGACTGTGGGGTCACTGGGAGTGGATCCCCCTGACTCAACACTGACTGTGGGGACACTGGGAGTGGATCCCCCTGACTCAACACTGACTGTGGGGTCACTGGGAGTGGATCCCCCTGACTCAACACTGACTGTGGGGTCACTGTGAGTGGATCCCCCTGACTCAACACTGACTGTGGGGACACTGGGAGTGGATCCCCCCACCCCCCGACTCAACACCGAGTGTGGTGACACTGGGAGTGGATCCCCCTGACTCAACATTGATTGTGGGGACACTGGGAGTGGATCCCCCTGACTCAACACTGACTGTGGTGACACTGGGAGTGGATCCCCCTGACTCAACGCTGACTGTGGGGAAACTGGGAGTGGATCCCCCTGACTCAACACTGACTGTGGGGACGCTGGGAGAGGATACCCCTGACTCAACGCTGACTGTGGGGACACTGGGAGTGGATCCCCCTGACTCAACACTGACTGTGGGGACACTGGGAGTGGATCCACCCTGACTCAACACTGACTATGTGGACACTGGGAGTGGATCCCCCCTGACTCAACACTGACTGTGGGGACACTGGGAGTGGATCCCCCTGAATCAACACTGACTGTGGCGTCACTGGGAGTGGATCTCCCTGACTCAACATTGACTTTGCGGACACTGGGAGTGGATCCCCCTGACTCAACACTGACTGTGGGGACACTGGGAGTGGATCCCCCTGACTCAACACTGACTGTGGGGTCACTGGGAGTGGATGCCCCTGACTCAACACTGACTGTGGGGTCACTGGGAGTGGATCCCCCTGACTCAACACTGACTGTGGGGACACTGGGAGTTGATCTCCCTGACTCAACACTGACTGAGGGGTCACTGGGAGTGGATCCCCCCTGACTCAACTCTGACTGTGGGGGAAACTGGGAGTTGTTCCCCCTGACTCAACACTGACTGTGGGGACACTGGGAGTGGATCCCCCTGACTCAACACTGACTGTGGGGACACTGGGAGTGGATCTCCCTGACTCAACACTGACTGTGGGGACACTGGGAGTGGATCCCCCTGACTCAACACTGACTGTGGGGACACTGGGAGTGGATCTCCCTGACTCAACGCTGACTGTGGGGACACTGGGAGTGGATCCCCCTGACTCAACACTGACTGTGGGGACACTGGGAGTGGATCCCCCTGACTCAACACTGACTGTGGGGACACTGGGAGTGGATCCCCTGACTCAACACTGACTATGGGGACACTGGGAGTGGATCCCCCTGACTCAACACTGACTGTGGGGACACTGGGAGTGGATCCCCCTGACTCAACATTGACTGTGGGGACACTGGGAGTGGATCCCCCTGACTCAACACTGACTACCGGGACACTGGGAGTGGATCCCCCTGACTCAGCACTGACTGTGGGGACACTGGGAGTGGATCCCCCTGACTCAACACTGACTACCGGGACACTGGGAGTGGATCCCCCTGACTCAGCACTGACTGTGGGGACACTGGGAGTGGATCCCCTGACTCAACACTGACTGTGGGATCACTGGGAGTGGATCCCCCTGACTCAACACTGATTGTGGGGACACTGGGAGTGGATCCCCCTGACTCACCACTGACTGTGGGGACACTGGGAGTGGATCTCCCTGACTCAACACTGACTGTGGGGTCACTGGGAATGGATCCCCCTGACTCAACACTGATTGTGGGGAAACTGGGAGTGGATCCCCCTGACTCAACACTGACTGTGGGGACACTGAGAGTGGATCCTCCTGACTCAACACTGAATGTGGGGACACTGGGAGTGGATCCCCCTGACTCAATACTGTCTGTGGGGTCACTGGGAGTGGATCCCCATGACTCAACACTGACTGTGGGGACACTGGGAGTGGATCCCCTGACTCAACACTGACTGTGGGGACATTGGGAGCGGATCTCCCTGACTCAACACTGACTGTGGGGACACTGGGAGTGGATCCCCCTGACTCAACACTGACTGTGGGGACACTGGGAGTGGATCCCCTGACTCAACACTGACTGTGGGGACACTGGAAGTGGATCCCCCTGACTCAACGCTGACTGTGGGGACACTGGGAGTGGATCCCCCTGACTCAACACTGACTGTGGGGACACTGGGAGTGGATCCCCCTGACTCAACACTGACTGTGGGGACACTGGGAGTGGATCCCCCCTGACTCAACACCGAGTGTGGTGACAGTGGGAGTGGATCCCACTGGCTCAACACTGACTGTGGGGACACTGGGAGTGGATCCCCATGACTGAACACTGACTGTGGGGACACTGGGAATGGATCCCCCCTGACTCAACACTGACTGTGGGGAAACTGGGAGTGGATCCCACTGACTCAACACTGACTGTGGGGACACTGGGAGTGGATCCCCCTGACTCAACACCGACTGTGGGGACACTGTGAGTGGATCCCCCTTACTCAACACTGACTGTGGGGACATTGGGAGTGGATCCCCCTGACTCAGCACTGACTGTGGGGACACTGGGAGTCGATCCCCCTGACTCAGCACTGACTGAGGGTACACTGGGAGTGGATCCCCCTGACTCAGCACTGACTGTGGGGACACTGGGAGTGGATCCCCTGACTCAACACTGACTGTGGGGACACTGGGAGTGGATCCCCCTGACTCAACACTGACTGTGGGGACACTGGGAGTGGATCCCCTGACTCAACACTGACTGTGGGGACACTGGGAGTGGATCTCCCTGACTCAACACTGACTGTGGGGACACTGGGAGTGGATCCCCCTGACTCAACACTGACTGTGGGGACACTGGGAGTGGATCTCCCTGACTCAACACTGACTGTGGGGACATTGAGAATGGATCCCCCTGACTCAACACTGACTGTGGGGACACTGGGAGTGGATCCCCCTGACTCAACATTGACTGTGGGGACACTGGGAGTGGATCCCCCTGACTCACCACTGACTGTGGGGACACTGGGAGTGGATCCCACTGACTCAACACTGACTGTGGGGTCACTGGGAATGGATCCCCCTGACTCAACACTGATTGTGGGGACACTGGGTGTGGATCCCCCTGACTCAACACTGACTGTGGGGACACTGAGAGTGGATCCTCCTGACTCAACACTGAATGTGGGGACATTGGGAGTGGATCCCCCTGACTCAATACTGTCTGTGGGGTCACTGGGAGTGGATCCCCATGACTCAACACTGACTGTGGGGACACTGGGAGTGGATCCCCTGACTCAACACTGACTGTGGGGACATTGGGTGTGGATCTCCCTGACTCAACACTGACTGTGGTGACAGTGGGAGTGGATCCCCCTGACTCAACACTGACTGTGGGGACACTGGGAGTGGATCTCCCTGACTCAACACTGACTGTGGGGACACTGGGAGTGGATCCCCATGACTCAACACTGACTGTGGGGACACTGGGAGTGGATCCCCCTGACTCAACACTGACTGTGGGGACACTGAGAGTGGATCCCCCCTGACTCAACGCTGACTGTGGGGACACTGGGAGTGGATCCCCCTGACTCAACACTGACTGTGAGGACACTGGGAGTGGATCTCCCTGACTCAACGCTGACTGTGGGGTCACTGGGAGTGGATCCCCCTGACTCAACTCTGACTGTGGGGAAACTGGGAGTGGATCCCCCTGACTCAACACTGACTGTGGGGACACTGGGAGTGGATCCCCTGACTCAACACTGACTGTGGGGACACTGGCAGTGGATCCCCCTGACTCAACACTGACTGTGGGGACACTGGGAGTGGATCCCCCTGACTCAACACTGACTGTGGGGACACTGGGAGTGGATCCCACTGACTCAACACTGACTGTGGCGTCACTGGGAGTGGATCTCCCTGACTCAACACTGACTTTGGGGACATTGGGAGTGGATCCCCCTGACTCAACACTGACTTTGGGGACACTGGGAGTGGATTCCCCTGACTCAACACTGACTGTGGGGACACTGGGAGTGGATCCCCCTGACTCAACATTGACTGTGGGGACACTGGGAGTGGATCCCCCTGACTCAACATTGACTATGGGGACACTGGGAGTGGATCCCCCTGACTCAACACTGACTGTGGGGACACTGGGAGTGGATCCCCCTGACTCAACACTGACTGTGGGGTCACTGGGAGTGGATCCCCCCGACTCAACACTGACTGTGGGGTCACTGGGAGTGGATCCCCCTGACTCAACACTGACTGTGGGGACACTGGGAGTGGATCCCCCCCACCCCCCGACTCAACACCGAGTGTGGTGACAGTGGGAGTGGATCCCCCTGACTCAACATTGATTGTGGGGACACTGGGAGTGGATCCCCCTGACTCAACACTGACTGTGGTGACACTGGGAGTGGATCCCCCTGACTCAACGCTGACTGTGGGGAAACTGGGAGTGGATCCCCCTGACTCAACACTGACTGTGGGGACACTGGGAGAGGATACCCCTGACTCAACGCTGACTGTGGGGACACTGGGAGTGGATCCCCCTGACTCAACACTGACTGTGGGGACACTGGGAGTGGATCCCCCTGACTCAACACTGACTATGTGGACACTGGGAGTGGATCCCCCTGACTCAACACTGACTGTGGGGACACTGGGAGTGGATCCCCCTGACTCGACACTGACTGTGGGGTCACTGGGAGTGGATCCCCCTGACTCAGCACTGTCTGTGGGGTCACTGGGAGTGGATCCCCCTGACTCAACACTGACTGTGGGGACACTGGGAGTGGATCCCCCTGACTCAACACTGACTGTGGGGTCACTGGGAGTGGATCCCCCTGACTCAACACTGACTGTGGGGTCACTGGGAGTGGATCCCCCTGACTCAACACTGACTGTGGGGACACTGGGAGTGGATCCCCCCACCCCCCGACTCAACACCGAGTGTGGTGACACTGGGAGTGGATCCCCCTGACTCAACATTGATTGTGGGGACACTGGGAGTGGATCCCCCTGACTCAACACTGACTGTGGTGACACTGGGAGTGGATCCCCCTGACTCAACGCTGACTGTGGGGAAACTGGGAGTGGATCCCCCTGACTCAACACTGACTGTGGGGACGCTGGGAGAGGATACCCCTGACTCAACGCTGACTGTGGGGACACTGGGAGTGGATCCCCCTGACTCAACACTGACTGTGGGGACACTGGGAGTGGATCCACCCTGACTCAACACTGACTATGTGGACACTGGGAGTGGATCCCCCCTGACTCAACACTGACTGTGGGGACACTGGGAGTGGATCCCCCTGAATCAACACTGACTGTGGCGTCACTGGGAGTGGATATCCCTGACTCAACATTGACTTTGCGGACACTGGGAGTGGATCCCCCTGACTCAACACTGACTGTGGGGACACTGGGAGTGGATCCCCCTGACTCAACACTGACTGTGGGGTCACTGGGAGTGGATGCCCCTGACTCAACACTGACTGTGGGGTCACTGGGAGTGGATCCCCCTGACTCAACACTGACTGTGGGGACACTGGGAGTTGATCTCCCTGACTCAACACTGACTGAGGGGTCACTGGGAGTGGATCCCCCCTGACTCAACTCTGACTGTGGGGGAAACTGGGAGTTGTTCCCCCTGACTCAACACTGACTGTGGGGACACTGGGAGTGGATCCCCCTGACTCAACACTGACTGTGGGGACACTGGGAGTGGATCTCCCTGACTCAACACTGACTGTGGGGACACTGGGAGTGGATCCCCCTGACTCAACACTGACTGTGGGGACACTGGGAGTGGATCTCCCTGACTCAACGCTGACTGTGGGGACACTGGGAGTGGATCCCCCTGACTCAACACTGACTGTGGGGACACTGGGAGTGGATCCCCCTGACTCAACACTGACTGTGGGGACACTGGGAGTGGATCCCCTGACTCAACACTGACTATGGGGACACTGGGAGTGGATCCCCCTGACTCAACACTGACTGTGGGGACACTGGGAGTGGATCCCCCTGACTCAACATTGACTGTGGGGACACTGGGAGTGGATCCCCCTGACTCAACACTGACTACCGGGACACTGGGAGTGGATCCCCCTGACTCAGCACTGACTGTGGGGACACTGGGAGTGGATCCCCCTGACTCAACACTGACTACCGGGACACTGGGAGTGGATCCCCCTGACTCAGCACTGACTGTGGGGACACTGGGAGTGGATCCCCCTGACTCAACACTGACTGTGGGATCACTGGGAGTGGATCCCCCTGACTCAACACTGATTGTGGGGACACTGGGAGTGGATCCCCCTGACTCACCACTGACTGTGGGGACACTGGGAGTGGATCTCCCTGACTCAACACTGACTGTGGGGTCACTGGGAATGGATCCCCCTGACTCAACACTGATTGTGGGGAAACTGGGAGTGGATCCCCCTGACTCAACACTGACTGTGGGGACACTGAGAGTGGATCCTCCTGACTCAACACTGAATGTGGGGACACTGGGAGTGGATCCCCCTGACTCAATACTGTCTGTGGGGTCACTGGGAGTGGATCCCCATGACTCAACACTGACTGTGGGGACACTGGGAGTGGATCCCCTGACTCAACACTGACTGTGGGGACATTGGGAGTGGATCTCCCTGACTCAACACTGACTGTGGGGACACTGGGAGTGGATCCCCCTGACTCAACACTGACTGTGGGGACACTGGGAGTGGATCCCCTGACTCAACACTGACTGTGGGGACACTGGAAGTGGATCCCCCTGACTCAACGCTGACTGTGGGGACACTGGGAGTGGATCCCCCTGACTCAACACTGACTGTGGGGACACTGGGAGTGGATCCCCCTGACTCAACACTGACTGTGGGGACACTGGGAGTGGATCCCCCCTGACTCAACACCGAGTGTGGTGACAGTGGGAGTGGATCCCACTGGCTCAACACTGACTGTGGGGACACTGGGAGTGGATCCCCATGACTGAACACTGACTGTGGGGACACTGGGAATGGATCCCCCCTGACTCAACACTGACTGTGGGGAAACTGGGAGTGGATCCCACTGACTCAACACTGACTGTGGGGACACTGGGAGTGGATCCCCCTGACTCAACACCGACTGTGGGGACACTGTGAGTGGATCCCCCTTACTCAACACTGACTGTGGGGACATTGGGAGTGGATCCCCCTGACTCAGCACTGACTGTGGGGACACTGGGAGTCGATCCCCCTGACTCAGCACTGACTGAGGGTACACTGGGAGTGGATCCCCCTGACTCAGCACTGACTGTGGGGACACTGGGAGTGGATCCCCTGACTCAACACTGACTGTGGGGACACTGGGAGTGGATCCCCCTGACTCAACACTGACTGTGGGGACACTGGGAGTGGATCCCCCCTGACTCAACACCGAGTGTGGTGACAGTGGGAGTGGATCCCACTGACTCAACACTGACTGTGGGGACACTGGGAGTGGATCCCCATGACTGAACACTGACTGTGGGGACACTGGGAATGGATCCCCCCTGACTCAACACTGACTGTGGGGAAACTGGGAGTGGATCCCCCTGACTCAACACTGACTGTGGGGACACTGGGAGTGGATCCCCCTGACTCAACACTGACTGTGGGGACACTGGGAGTGGATCCCCCTTACTCAACACTGACTGTGGGGACATTGGGAGTGGATCCCCCTGACTCAGCACTGACTGTGGGGACACTGGGAGTCGATCCCCCTGACTCAGCACTGACTGAGGGTACACTGGGAGTGGATCCCCCTGACTCAGCACTGACTGTGGGGACACTGGGAGTGGATCCCCTGACTCAACACTGACTGTGGGGACACTGGGAGTGGATCCCCCTGACCCAACACTGACTGTGGGGACACTGGGAGTGGATCCCCCTGACTCAACACTGTCTGTGGGGACAATGGGAGTGGATCTCCCTGACTCAACACTGACTGTGGGGACACTGGGAGTGGATCCCCCTGACTCAACACTGACTGTGGGGACACTGGGAGTGGATCTCCCTGACTCAACACTGACTGTGGGGACATTGGGAGTGGATCCCCCTGACTCAACACTGACTGTGGGGACACTGGGAGTGGATCCCCCTGACTCAACATTGACTGTGGGGACACTGGGAGTGGATCCCCCTGACTCACCACTGACTGTGGGGACACTGGGAGTGGATCCCCCTGACTCAACACTGACTGTGGGGTCACTGGGAATGGATCCCCCTGACTCAACACTGATTGTGGGGACACTGGGAGTGGATCCCCCTGACTCAACACTGACTGTGGGGACACTGAGAGTGGATCCTCCTGACTCAACACTGAATGTGGGGACACTGGGAGTGGATCCCCCTGACTCAATACTGTCTGCGGTGTCACTGGGAGTGGATCCCCATGACTCAACACTGACTGTGGGGACACTGGGAGTGGATCCCCTGACTCAACACTGACTGTGGGGACATTGGGTGTGGATCTCCCTGACTCAACACTGACTGTGGTGACAGTGGGAGTGGATCCCCCTGACTCAACACTGACTGTGGGGACACTGGGAGTGGATCTCCCTGACTCAACACTGACTGTGGGGACACTGGGAGTGGATCCCCATGACTCAACACTGACTGTGGGGACACTGGGAGTGGATCCCCCTGACTCAACACTGTCTGTGGGGACACTGGGAGTGGATCTCCCTGACTCAACACTGACTGTGGGGACATTGGGAGTGGATCCCCCTGACTCAACACTGACTGTGGGGACACTGGGAGTGGATCCCCCTGACTCAACATTGACTGTGGGGACACTGGGAGTGGATCCCCCTGACTCACCACTGACTGTGGGGACACTGGGAGTGGATCCCCCTGACTCAACACTGACTGTGGGGTCACTGGGAATGGATCCCCCTGACTCAACACTGATTGTGGGGACACTGGGAGTGGATCCCCCTGACTCAACACTGACTGTGGGGACACTGAGAGTGGATCCTCCTGACTCAACACTGAATGTGGGGACACTGGGAGTGGATCCCCCTGACTCAATACTGTCTGCGGTGTCACTGGGAGTGGATCCCCATGATTCAACACTGACTGTGGGGACACTGGGAGTGGATCCCCTGACTCAACACTGACTGTGGGGACATTGGGTGTGGATCTCCCTGACTCAACACTGACTGTGGTGACAGTGGGAGTGGATCCCCCTGACTCAACACTGACTGTGGGGACACTGGGAGTGGATCTCCCTGACTCAACACTGACTGTGGGGACACTGGGAGTGGATCCCCATGACTCAACACTGACTGTGGGGACACTGGGAGTGGATCCCCTTGACTCAACACTGACTGTGGGGACACTGATAGTGGATCCCCCCTGACTCAACACTGACTGTGGGGACACTGGGAGTGGATCCCCCTGACTCAACACTGACTGTGAGGACACTGGGAGTGGATCTCCCTGACTCAACACTGACTGTGGGGTCACTGGGAGTGGATCCCCCTGACTCAACTCTGACTGTGGGGAAACTGGGAGTGGATCCCCCTGACTCAACACTGACTGTGGGGACACTGGGAGTGGATCCCCTGACTCAACACTGACTGTGGGGACACTGGGAGTGGATCCCCCTGACTCAACACTGACTGTGGGGACACTGGGATTGGATCCCCCTGACTCAACACTGACTGTGGGGACATTGGGAGTGGATCTCCCTGACTCAACACTGACTGTGGGGACACTGGGAGTGGATCCCCTGACTCAACACTGACTGTGGGGACACTGGAAGTGGATCCCCCTGACTCAACACTGACTGTGGGGACACTGGGAGTGGATCCCCCTGACTCAACACTGACTGTGGGGACACTGGGAGTGGATCCCACTGACTTAACACTGACTGTGGGGACACTGGGAGTGGATCCCCCCTGACTCAACACCGAGTGTGGTGACAGTGGGAGTGGATCCCACTGACTCAACACTGACTGTGGGGACATTGGGAGTGGATCCCCCTGACTCAGCACTGACTGTGGGGACACTGGGAGTCGATCCCCCTGACTCAGCACTGACTGAGGGTACACTGGGAGTGGATCCCCCTGACTCAGCACTGACTGTGGGGACACTGGGAGTGGATCCCCTGACTCAACACTGACTGTGGGGACACTGGGAGTGGATCCCCCTGACTCAACACTGACTGTGGGGACACTGGGAGTGGATCCCCCCTGACTCAACACCGAGTGTGGTGACAGTGGGAGTGGATCCCACTGACTCAACACTGACTGTGGGGACACTGGGAGTGGATCCCCATGACTGAACACTGACTGTGGGGACACTGGGAATGGATCCCCCCTGACTCAACACTGACTGTGGGGAAACTGGGAGTGGATCCCCCTGACTCAACACTGACTGTGGGGACACTGGGAGTGGATCCCCCTGACTCAACACTGACTGTGGGGACACTGGGAGTGGATCCCCCTTACTCAACACTGACTGTGGGGACATTGGGAGTGGATCCCCCTGACTCAGCACTGACTGTGGGGACACTGGGAGTCGATCCCCCTGACTCAGCACTGACTGAGGGTACACTGGGAGTGGATC
Organism: Pristiophorus japonicus; assembly: GCF_044704955.1. Classification (NCBI taxonomy): domain Eukaryota; kingdom Metazoa; phylum Chordata; class Chondrichthyes; family Pristiophoridae; genus Pristiophorus; species Pristiophorus japonicus. The sequence goes on along the minus strand of NC_091979.1, from coordinate 331,495,118 downwards.
CCCCTGACTCAGCACTGACTGTGGGGACACTGGGAGTGGATCCCCTGACTCAACACTGACTGTGGGGACACTGGGAGTGGATCCCCCTGACCCAACACTGACTGTGGGGACACTGGGAGTGGATCCCCCTGACTCAACACTGTCTGTGGGGACAATGGGAGTGGATCTCCCTGACTCAACACTGACTGTGGGGACACTGGGAGTGGATCCCCCTGACTCAACACTGACTGTGGGGACACTGGGAGTGGATCTCCCTGACTCAACACTGACTGTGGGGACATTGGGAGTGGATCCCCCTGACTCAACACTGACTGTGGGGACACTGGGAGTGGATCCCCCTGACTCAACATTGACTGTGGGGACACTGGGAGTGGATCCCCCTGACTCACCACTGACTGTGGGGACACTGGGAGTGGATCCCCCTGACTCAACACTGACTGTGGGGTCACTGGGAATGGATCCCCCTGACTCAACACTGATTGTGGGGACACTGGGAGTGGATCCCCCTGACTCAACACTGACTGTGGGGACACTGAGAGTGGATCCTCCTGACTCAACACTGAATGTGGGGACACTGGGAGTGGATCCCCCTGACTCAATACTGTCTGCGGTGTCACTGGGAGTGGATCCCCATGACTCAACACTGACTGTGGGGACACTGGGAGTGGATCCCCTGACTCAACACTGACTGTGGGGACATTGGGTGTGGATCTCCCTGACTCAACACTGACTGTGGTGACAGTGGGAGTGGATCCCCCTGACTCAACACTGACTGTGGGGACACTGGGAGTGGATCTCCCTGACTCAACACTGACTGTGGGGACACTGGGAGTGGATCCCCATGACTCAACACTGACTGTGGGGACACTGGGAGTGGATCCCCCTGACTCAACACTGTCTGTGGGGACACTGGGAGTGGATCTCCCTGACTCAACACTGACTGTGGGGACATTGGGAGTGGATCCCCCTGACTCAACACTGACTGTGGGGACACTGGGAGTGGATCCCCCTGACTCAACATTGACTGTGGGGACACTGGGAGTGGATCCCCCTGACTCACCACTGACTGTGGGGACACTGGGAGTGGATCCCCCTGACTCAACACTGACTGTGGGGTCACTGGGAATGGATCCCCCTGACTCAACACTGATTGTGGGGACACTGGGAGTGGATCCCCCTGACTCAACACTGACTGTGGGGACACTGAGAGTGGATCCTCCTGACTCAACACTGAATGTGGGGACACTGGGAGTGGATCCCCCTGACTCAATACTGTCTGCGGTGTCACTCGGAGTGGATCCCCATGATTCAACACTGACTGTGGGGACACTGGGAGTGGATCCCCTGACTCAACACTGACTGTGGGGACATTGGGTGTGGATCTCCCTGACTCAACACTGACTGTGGTGACAGTGGGAGTGGATCCCCCTGACTCAACACTGACTGTGGGGACACTGGGAGTGGATCTCCCTGACTCAACACTGACTGTGGGGACACTGGGAGTGGATCCCCATGACTCAACACTGACTGTGGGGACACTGGGAGTGGATCCCCTTGACTCAACACTGACTGTGGGGACACTGATAGTGGATCCCCCCTGACTCAACACTGACTGTGGGGACACTGGGAGTGGATCCCCCTGACTCAACACTGACTGTGAGGACACTGGGAGTGGATCTCCCTGACTCAACACTGACTGTGGGGTCACTGGGAGTGGATCCCCCTGACTCAACTCTGACTGTGGGGAAACTGGGAGTGGATCCCCCTGACTCAACACTGACTGTGGGGACACTGGGAGTGGATCCCCTGACTCAACACTGACTGTGGGGACACTGGGAGTGGATCCCCCTGACTCAACACTGACTGTGGGGACACTGGGAGTGGATCCCCCTGACTCAACACTGACTGTGGGGACATTGGGAGTGGATCTCCCTGACTCAACACTGACTGTGGGGACACTGGGAGTGGATCCCCTGACTCAACACTGACTGTGGGGACACTGGAAGTGGATCCCCCTGACTCAACACTGACTGTGGGGACACTGGGAGTGGATCCCCCTGACTCAACACTGACTGTGGGGACACTGGGAGTGGATCCCACTGACTTAACACTGACTGTGGGGACACTGGGAGTGGATCCCCCCTGACTCAACACCGAGTGTGGTGACAGTGGGAGTGGATCCCACTGACTCAACACTGACTGTGGGGACACTGGGAGTGGATCCCCATGACTGAACACTTACTGTGGGGACACTGGGAATGGATCCCCCCTGACTCAACACTGACTGTGGGGAAACTGGGAGTGGATCCCCCTGACTCAATACTGACTGTGAGGACACTGGGAGTGGATCCCCCTGACTCAACACTGACTGTGGGGACACTGGGAGTGGATCCCCCTTACTCAACACTGACTGTGGGGACATTGGGAGTGGATCCCCCTGACTCAGCACTGACTGTGGGGACACTGGGAGTCGATCCCCCTGACTCAGCACTGACTGAGGGTACACTGGGAGTGGATCCCCCTGACTCAGCACTGACTGTGGGGACACTGGGAGTGGATCCTCCTGACTCAACACTGACTGTGGGGACACCGGGAGTGGATCCCCATGACTCAACACTGACTGTGGGGACACTGGGAGTGGATCCCCCTGACTCAACATTGACTGTGGGGACACTGGGAGTGGATCCCCCTGACTCAACACTGACTGTGGGGATACTGGGAGTGGATCCCCCTGACTCAACACTGACTGTGGGGACACTGGGAGTGGATCCCCTGACTCAACACTGACTGTGGGGACACTGGGAGTGGATCCCCCTGACTCAACACTGACTGTGGGGACACTGGGAGTGGATCCCCCTGACTCAACACTGACTGTGGGGACACTGGGAGTGGATCTCCCTGACTCAACACTGACTGTGGGGACACTGGGAGTGGATCCCCCTGACTCAACACTGACTGTGGGGGCACTGGGAGTGGATCTCCCTGACTCAACACTGACTGTGGGGACATTGGGAGTGGATCCCCCTGACTCAACACTGACTGTGGGGACACTGGGAGTGGATCCCCCTGACTCAACATTGACTGTGGGGACACTGGGAGTGGATCCCCCTGACTCAACACTGACTGTGGGGACACTGGGAGTGGATCCCCCTGACTCAACACTGACTGTGGGGACACTGGGAGTGGATCCCCCCGACTCAACGCTGACTGTGGGGACACTGGGAGTGGATCCCCTGACTCAACGCTGACTGTGGGGAAACTAGGAGTGGATCCCCCTGACTCAACACTGACTGTGGGGACACTGGGAGTGGATCCCCCCTGACTCAACACCGAGTGTGGTGACAGTGGGAGTGGATCCCACTGACTCAACACTGACTGTGGGGACACTGGGAGTGGATCCCCATGACTGAACACTTACTGTGGGGACACTGGGAATGGATCCCCCCTGACTCAACACTGACTGTGGGGAAACTGGGAGTGGATCCCCCTGACTCAATACTGACTGTGAGGACAGTGGGAGTGGATCCCCCTGACTCAACACTGACTGTGGGGACACTGGGAGTGGATCCCCCTTACTCAACACTGACTGTGGGGACATTGGGAGTGGATCCCCCTGACTCAGCACTGACTGTGGGGACACTGGGAGTCGATCCCCCTGACTCAGCACTGACTGAGGGTACACTGGGAGTGGATCCCCCTGACTCAGCACTGACTGTGGGGACACTGGGAGTGGATCCTCCTGACTCAACACTGACTGTGGGGACACCGGGAGTGGATCCCCATGACTCAACACTGACTGTGGGGACACTGGGAGTGGATCCCCCTGACTCAACATTGACTGTGGGGACACTGGGAGTGGATCCCCCTGACTCAACACTGACTGTGGGGATACTGGGAGTGGATCCCCCTGACTCAACACTGACTGTGGGGACACTGGGAGTGGATCCCCTGACTCAACACTGACTGTGGGGACACTGGGAGTGGATCCCCCTGACTCAACACTGACTGTGGGGACACTGGGAGTGGATCCCCCTGACTCAACACTGACTGTGGGGACACTGGGAGTGGATCTCCCTGACTCAACACTGACTGTGGGGACACTGGGAGTGGATCCCCCTGACTCAACACTGACTGTGGGGGCACTGGGAGTGGATCTCCCTGACTCAACACTGACTGTGGGGACATTGGGAGTGGATCCCCCTGACTCAACACTGACTGTGGGGACACTGGGAGTGGATCCCCCTGACTCAACATTGACTGTGGGGACACTGGGAGTGGATCCCCCTGACTCAACACTGACTGTGGGGACACTGGGAGTGGATCCCCCTGACTCAACACTGACTGTGGGGACACTGGGAGTGGATCCCCCCGACTCAACGCTGACTGTGGGGACACTGGGAGTGGATCCCCTGACTCAACGCTGACTGTGGGGAAACTAGGAGTGGATCCCCCTGACTCAACACTGACTGTGGGGACACTGGGAGTGGATCCCCTGACTCAACACTGACTGTGGGGACACTGGGTGTGGATCCCCCTGACTCAACACTGAATGTGGGGACACTGGGAGTGGATCCCCCTGACTCAACACTGACTGTGGGGATATTGGGAGTGGATCTCCCTGACTCAACACTGACTGTGGCGACACTGGGAGTGGATCCCCCTGACTCAACACTGACTGTGGGGACACTGGGAGTGGATCTCCCTGACTCAACGCTGACTGTGGGGACACTGGGAGTGGATCCCCCTGACTCAACATCGATGTGGGGACACTGAGAGTGGATCCCCCTGACTCAACACTGACTGTGGGGACACTGGGAGTTGATCCCCTGACTCAACACTGACTGTGGGGACACTGGGAGTGGATCCCCCTGACTCAACATTGACTGTGGGGACACTGGGAGTGGATCCCCCTGACTCAACACTGACTGTGGGGACACTGGGAGTGGATCCCCCTGACTCAACACTGACTGTGGGGACACTGGGAGTGGATCCCCCTGACTCAACACCGACTGTGGGGAAACTGGGAGTGGATCCCCCTGACTCAACATTGATTGTGGGGACACTGGGAGTGGATCCCCCTGACTCAACACTGACTACCGGGACACTGGGAGTGGATCCCCCTGTCTCAGCACTGACTGTGGGGACACTGGGAGTGGATCCCCCTGACTCAACACTGACTGTGGGGACACCGGGGGTGGATCCCCCCTGACGCAACACTGACCGTGGGGACACTCGGAGTGGACCCCCCCCGACTCAACACCGAGTGTGGTGGCAGTGGGAGTGGATCCCCCTGACTCAACACTGACTGTGGGGCCACTGGGAGTGGATCCCCCTGACTCAACACTGACTGTGGGGACACTGGGAGTGGATACCCCCTGACTCAACAGTGACTGTGGGGCCACTGGGAGTGGATCCCCCTGACTCAACACTGACTGTGTGGACACTGGGAGTGGATCCCCCTGACTCAACACTGACTGTGGGGACACTGGGAGTGGATCCCCCTGACTCAACACTGACTGTGGGGACACTGGGAGTGGATCCCCCTGACTCAACACTGACTGTGGGGACACTGGGAGTGGATCCCCCTGAATCAACACTGACTGTGGTGTCACTGGGAGTGGATCTCCCTGACTCAACACTGACTTTGGGGACACTGGGAGTGGATCCCCCTGACTCAACACTGACTGTGGTGACACTGGGAGTGGATCCTCCTGACTCAACATTGACTGTGGGGACACTGGGAGTGGATCCCCCTGACTCAACACTGACTGTGGGGACACTGGGAGTGGATCCCCCTGACTCAACACTGATTGTGGCGTCACTGGGAGTGGATCTCCCTGACTCAACACTGACTTTGGGGACACTGGGAGTGGATCCCCCTGACTCAACACTGACTGTGGGGACACTGGGAGTGGATCCCCCTGACTCAACACTGACTGTGGGGTCACTGGGAGTGGACCCCCCTGACTCAGCACTGACTGTGGGGACACTGTGAGTGGATCCTCCTGACTCAACACTGACTGTGGGGACACTGGGAGTGGATCCTCCTGACTCAACACTGACTGTGGGGACACTGGGACTGGATCTCCCTGACTCAACACTGCCTGTGGGGTCACTGGGAGTGGATCCCCCTGACTCAACACTGACTGCGGGGACACTGAGAGTGGATCCCCCTGACTCAACACTGACTGTGGGGACACTGGTAGTGGATCCCCCTGACTCAACACTGACTGTGGGGACACTGGGAGTTGATCTCCCTGACTCAACACTGACTGAGGGGTCACTGGGAGTGGATCCCCCCTGACTCAACTCTGACTGTGGGGGAAACTGGGAGTTGTTCCCCCTGACTCAACACTGACTGTGGGGACACTGGGAGTGGATCCCCCTGACTCAACACTGACTGTGGGGACACTGGGAGTGGATCTCCCTGACTCAACACTGACTGTGGGGACACTGGGAGTGGATCCCCCTGACTCAACACTGACTGTGGGGACACTGGGAGTGGATCTCCCTGACTCAACGCTGACTGTGGGGACACTGGGAGTGGATCCCCCTGACTCAACACTGACTGTGGGGACACTGGGAGTGGATCCCCCTGACTCAACACTGACTGTGGGGACACTGGGAGTGGATCCCCTGACTCAACACTGACTATGGGGACACTGGGAGTGGATCCCCCTGACTCAACACTGACTGTGGGGACACTGGGAGTGGATCCCCCTGACTCAACATTGACTGTGGGGACACTGGGAGTGGATCCCCCTGACTCAACACTGACTACCGGGACACTGGGAGTGGATCCCCCTGACTCAGCACTGACTGTGGGGACACTGGGAGTGGATCCCCCTGACTCAACACTGACTACCGGGACACTGGGAGTGGATCCCCCTGACTCAGCACTGACTGTGGGGACACTGGGAGTGGATCCCCCTGACTCAACACTGACTGTGGGATCACTGGGAGTGGATCCCCCTGACTCAACACTGATTGTGGGGACACTGGGAGTGGATCCCCCTGACTCACCACTGATTGTGGGGACACTGGGAGTGGATCTCCCTGACTCAACACTGACTGTAGGGTCACTGGGAATGGATCCCCCTGACTCAACACTGATTGTGGGGAAACTGGGAGTGGATCCCCCTGACTCAACACTGACTGTGGGGAAACTGAGAGTGGATCCTCCTGACTCAACACTGAATGTGGGGACACTGGGAGTGGATCCCCCTGACTCAATACTGTCTGTGGGGTCACTGGGAGTGGATCCCCATGACTCAACACTGACTGTGGGGACACTGGGAGTGGATCCCCTGACTCAACACTGACTGTGGGGACATTGGGAGTGGATCTCCCTGACTCAACACTGACTGTGGGGACACTGGGAGTGGATCCCCCTGACTCAACACTGACTGTGGGGACACTGGGAGTGGATCCCCTGACTCAACACTGACTGTGGGGACACTGGAAGTGGATCCCCCTGACTCAACGCTGACTGTGGGGACACTGGGAGTGGATCCCCCTGACTCAACACTGACTGTGGGGACACTGGGAATGGATCCCCCTGACTCAACACTGACTGTGGGGAAACTGGGAGTGGATCCCACTGACTCAACACTGACTGTGGGGACACTGGGAGTGGATCCCCCTGACTCAACACCGACTGTGGGGACACTGTGAGTGGATCCCCCTTACTCAACACTGACTGTGGGGACATTGGGAGTGGATCCCCCTGACTCAGCACTGACTGTGGGGACACTGGGAGTCGATCCCCCTGACTCAGCACTGACTGAGGGTACACTGGGAGTGGATCCCCCTGACTCAGCACTGACTGTGGGGACACTGGGAGTGGATCCCCTGACTCAACACTGACTGTGGGGACACTGGGAGTGGATCCCCCTGACTCAACACTGACTGTGGGGACACTGGGAGTGGATCCCCTGACTCAACACTGACTGTGGGGACACTGGGAGTGGATCTCCCTGACTCAACACTGACTGTGGGGACACTGGGAGTGGATCCCCCTGACTCAACACTGACTGTGGGGACACTGGGAGTGGATCTCCCTGACTCAACACTGACTGTGGGGACATTGAGAGTGGATCCCCCTCACTCAACACTGACTGTGGGGACACTGGGAGTGGATCCCCCTGACTCACCATTGACTGTGGGGACACTGGGAGTGGATCCCCCTGACTCACCACTGACTGTGGGGACACTGGGAGTGGATCCCACTGACTCAACACTGACTGTGGGGTCACTGGGAATGGATCCCCCTGACTCAACACTGATTGTGGGGACACTGGGTGTGGATCCCCCTGACTCAACACTGACTGTGGGGACACTGAGAGTGGATCCTCCTGACTCAACACTGAATGTGGGGACATTGGGAGTGGATCCCCCTGACTCAATACTGCCTGTGGGGTCACTGGGAGTGGATCCCCATGACTCAACACTGACTGTGGGGACACTGGGAGTGGATCCCCTGACTCAACACTGACTGTGGGGACATTGGGTGTGGATCTCCCTGACTCAACACTGACTGTGGTGACAGTGGGAGTGGATCCCCCTGACTCAACACTGACTGTGGGGACACTGGGAGTGGATCTCCCTGACTCAACACTGACTGTGGGGACACTGGGAGTGGATCCCCATGATTCAACACTGACTGTGGGGACACTGGGAGTGGATCCCCCTGACTCAACACTGACTGTGGGGACACTGAGAGTGGATCCCCCCTGACTCAACACTGACTGTGGGGACACTGGGAGTGGATCCCCCTGACTCAACACTGACTGTGAGGACACTGGGAGTGGATCTCCCTGACTCAACGCTGACTGTGGGGTCACTGGGAGTGGATCCCCCTGACTCAACTCTGACTGTGGGGAAACTGGGAGTGGATCCCCCTGACTCAACACTGACTGTGGGGACACTGGGAGTGGATCCCCTGACTCAACACTGACTGTGGGGACACTGGGAGTGGATCCCCCTGACTCACCACTGACTGTGGGGACACTGGGAGTGGATCCCCCTGACTCAACACTGACTGTGGGGACATTGGGAGTGGATCTCCCTGACTCAACACTGACTGTGGGGACACTGGGAGTGGATCCCCCTGACTCAACACTGACTGTGGGGACACTGGGAGTGGATCCCCTGACTCAACACTGACTGTGGGGACACTGGAAGTGGATCCCCCTGACTCAACACTGACTGTGGGGACACTGGGAGTGGATCCCCCTGACTCACCACTGACTGTGGGGACACTGGGAGTGGATCCCCCTGACTCAACACTGACTATGGGGACATTGGGAGTGGATCTCCCTGACTCAACACTGACTGTGGGGACACTGGGAGTGGATCCCCCTGACTCAACACTGACTGTGGGGACACTGGGAGTGGATCCCCTGACTCAACACTGACTGTGGGGACACTGGAAGTGGATCCCCCTGACTCAACACTGACTGTGGGGACACTGGGAGTGGATCCCCCTGACTCAACACTGACTGTGGGGACACTGGGAGTGGATCCCCCTGACTCAACACTGACTGTGGGGACACTGGGAGTGGATCCCCCCTGACTCAACACCGAGTGTGGTGACAGTGGGAGTGGATCCCACTGACTCAACACTGACTGTGGGGACACTGGGAGTGGATCCCCATGACTGAACACTGACTGTGGGGACACTGGGAATGGATCCCCCCTGACTCAACACTGACTGTGGGGAAACTGGGAGTGGATCCCCCTGACTCAATACTGACTGTGGGGACACTGGGAGTGGATCCCCCTGACTCAACACTGACTGTGGGGCACTGGGAGTGGATCCCCCTTACTCAACACTGACTGTGGGGACATTGGGAGTGGATCCCCCTGACTCAGCACTGACTGTTGGGACACTGGGAGTCGATCCCCCTGACTCAGCACTGACTGAGGGTACACTGGGAGTGGATCCCCCTGACTCAGCACTGACTGTGGGGACACTGGGAGTGGATCCTCCTGACTCAACACTGACTGTGGGGACACCGGGAGTGGATCCCCATGACTCAACACTGACTGTGGGGACACTGGGAGTGGATCCCCCTGACTCAACATTGACTGTGGGGACACTGGGAGTGGATCCCCCTGACTCAACACTGACTGTGGGGACACTAGGAGTGGATCCCCCTGACTCAACACTGACTGTGGGGACACTGGGAGTGGATCCCCTGACTCAACACTGACTGTGGGGACACTGGGAGTGGATCCCCCTGACTCAACACTGACTGTGGGGACACTGGGAGTGGATCCCCCTGACTCAACACTGACTGTGGGGACACTGGGAGTGGATCTCCCTGACTCAACACTGACTGTGGGGACACTGGGAGTGGATCCCCCTGACTCAACACTGACTGTGGGGACACTGGGAGTGGATCTCCCTGACTCAACACTGACTGTGGGGACATTGGGAGTGGATCCCCCTGACTCAACACTGACTGTGGGGACACTGGGAGTGGATCCCCCTGACTCAACATTGACTGTGGGGACACTGGGAGTGGATCCCCCTGACTCAACACTGACTGTGGGGACACTGGGAGTGGATCCCCCTGACTCAACACTGACTGTGGGGACACTGGGAGTGGATCCCCCCGACTCAACGCTGACTGTGGGGACACTGGGAGTGGATCCCCTGACTCAACGCTGACTGTGGGGACACTGGGAGTGGATCCCCCTGACTCAGCACTGACTGTGGGGACACTGGGAGTGGATCCCCCTGACTCAACACTGACTGTGGGGACACTGGGAGTGGATCCCCCTGACTCAACACTGACTGTGGGGACACTGGGAGTGGATCCCCTGACTCAACACTGACTGTGGGGACACTGGCAGTGGATCCCCCTGACTCAACACTGACTGTGGGGACACTGGGAGTGGATCCCCCTGACTCAACACTGACTGTGGGGACACTGGGAGTGGATCCCCCCTGACGCAACACTGACCGTGGGAACACTGGGAGTGGATCCCCCCTGACTCAACACCGAGTGTGGTGACAGTGGGAGTGGATCCCACTGACTCAACACTGACTGTGGGGACACTGGGAGTGGATCCCCCTGACTCAACACTGACTGTGGGGACACTGGGAATGGATCCCCCTGACTCAACACTGACTGTGGGGAAACTGGGAGTGGATCCCCCTGACTCAACACTGACTGTGGGGACACTGGGAGTGGATCTCCCTGACTCAACACTGACTGTGGGGACACTGGGAGTGGATCCCCCTGACTCAACACTGACTGTGGGGACACTGGGAGTGGATCTCCCTGACTCAACACTGACTGTGGGGACACTGTGAGTGGATCCCCCTGACTCAACACTGACTGTGGGGACACTGGGAGTGGATCCCCCTGACTCAACATTGACTGCGGGGACACTGGGAGTGGATCCCCCTGACTCAACACCGACTGTGGGGTCACTGGGAGTGGATCCCCCTGACTCAGCACTGACTGTGGGGTCACTGGGAGTGGATCCCCCTGACTCAACACTGACTGTGGGGACACTGGGAGTGGATCACCCTGACTCAGCACTGACTGTGGGGATACTGGGGTGGATCCCCCCCCTGACTCAACACTGACTGTGGGGACACTGGGAGTGGATCCCCCTGACTCAACATTGACTGTGGGGACACTGGGAGTGGATCTCCCTGACTCAACACTGACTGTGGGGACACTGGGAGTGGATCCCCCTGACTCAACACTGACTGTGGGGGCACTGGGAGTGGATCCCCTGACTCAACACTGACTGTGGGGACACTGGGAGTGGATCCCCCTGACTCAACACTGACTGTGGGGACACTGGGAGTGGATCTCCCTGACTCAACACTGACTGTGGGGACACTGGGAGTGGATCTCCCTGACTCAACACTGACTGTGGGGACACTGGGAGTGGATCCCCCTGACTCAACACTGACTGTGGGGACACTGGGAGTGGATCCCCCTGACTCAACACTGACTGTGGGGACACTGGGAGTGGATCCCCCTGACTCAACGCTGACTGTGGGGTCACTGGGAGTGGATCCCCCTGACTCAACTCTGACTGTGGGGAAACTGGGAGTGGATCCCCCTGACTCAACACTGACTGTGGGGACACTGGGAGTGGATCCCCTGACTCAACACTGACTGTGGGGACACTGGGAGTGGATCCCCCTGACTCACCACTGACTGTGGGGACACTGGGAGTGGATCCCCCTGACTCAACACTGACTGTGGGGACATTGGGAGTGGATCTCCCTGACTCAACACTGACTGTGGGGACACTGGGAGTGGATCCCCCTGACTCAACACTGACTGTGGGGACACTGGGAGTGGATCCCCTGACTCAACACTGACTGTGGGGACACTGGAAGTGGATCCCCCTGACTCAACACTGACTGTGGGGACACTGGGAGTGGATCCCCCTGACTCACCACTGACTGTGGGGACACTGGGAGTGGATCCCCCTGACTCAACACTGACTGTGGGGACATTGGGAGTGGATCTCCCTGACTCAACACTGACTGTGGGGACACTGGGAGTGGATCCCCCTGACTCAACACTGACTGTGGGGACACTGGGAGTGGATCCCCTGACTCAACACTGACTGTGGGGACACTGGAAGTGGATCCCCCTGACTCAACACTGACTGTGGGGACACTGGGAGTGGATCCCCCTGACTCAACACTGACTGTGGGGACACTGGGAGTGGATCCCCCTGACTCAACACTGACTGTGGGGACACTGGGAGTGGATCCCCCCTGACTCAACACCGAGTGTGGTGACAGTGGGAGTGGATCCCACTGACTCAACACTGACTGTGGGGACACTGGGAGTGGATCCCCATGACTGAACACTGACTGTGGGGACACTGGGAATGGATCCCCCCTGACTCAACACTGACTGTGGGGAAACTGGGAGTGGATCCCCCTGACTCAATACTGACTGTGGGGACACTGGGAGTGGATCCCCCTGACTCAACACTGACTGTGGGGCACTGGGAGTGGATCCCCCTTACTCAACACTGACTGTGGGGACATTGGGAGTGGATCCCCCTGACTCAGCACTGACTGTTGGGACACTGGGAGTCGATCCCCCTGACTCAGCACTGACTGAGGGTACACTGGGAGTGGATCCCCCTGACTCAGCACTGACTGTGGGGACACTGGGAGTGGATCCTCCTGACTCAACACTGACTGTGGGGACACCGGGAGTGGATCCCCATGACTCAACACTGACTGTGGGGACACTGGGAGTGGATCCCCCTGACTCAACATTGACTGTGGGGACACTGGGAGTGGATCCCCCTGACTCAACACTGACTGTGGGGACACTAGGAGTGGATCCCCCTGACTCAACACTGACTGTGGGGACACTGGGAGTGGATCCCCTGACTCAACACTGACTGTGGGGACACTGGGAGTGGATCCCCCTGACTCAACACTGACTGTGGGGACACTGGGAGTGGATCCCCCTGACTCAACACTGACTGTGGGGACACTGGGAGTGGATCTCCCTGACTCAACACTGACTGTGGGGACACTGGGAGTGGATCCCCCTGACTCAACACTGACTGTGGGGACACTGGGAGTGGATCTCCCTGACTCAACACTGACTGTGGGGACATTGGGAGTGGATCCCCCTGACTCAACACTGACTGTGGGGACACTGGGAGTGGATCCCCCTGACTCAACATTGACTGTGGGGACACTGGGAGTGGATCCCCCTGACTCAACACTGACTGTGGGGACACTGGGAGTGGATCCCCCTGACTCAACACTGACTGTGGGGACACTGGGAGTGGATCCCCCCGACTCAACGCTGACTGTGGGGACACTGGGAGTGGATCCCCTGACTCAACGCTGACTGTGGGGACACTGGGAGTGGATCCCCCTGACTCAGCACTGACTGTGGGGACACTGGGAGTGGATCCCCCTGACTCAACACTGACTGTGGGGACACTGGGAGTGGATCCCCCTGACTCAACACTGACTGTGGGGACACTGGGAGTGGATCCCCTGACTCAACACTGACTGTGGGGACACTGGCAGTGGATCCCCCTGACTCAACACTGACTGTGGGGACACTGGGAGTGGATCCCCCTGACTCAACACTGACTGTGGGGACACTGGGAGTGGATCCCCCCTGACGCAACACTGACCGTGGGAACACTGAGAGTGGATCCCCCCTGACTCAACACCGAGTGTGGTGACAGTGGGAGTGGATCCCACTGACTCAACACTGACTGTGGGGACACTGGGAGTGGATCCCCCTGACTCAACACTGACTGTGGGGACACTGGGAATGGATCCCCCTGACTCAACACTGACTGTGGGGAAACTGGGAGTGGATCCCCCTGACTCAACACTGACTGTGGGGACACTGGGAGTGGATCTCCCTGACTCAACACTGACTGTGGGGACACTGGGAGTGGATCCCCCTGACTCAACACTGACTGTGGGGACACTGGGAGTGGATCTCCCTGACTCAACACTGACTGTGGGGACACTGTGAGTGGATCCCCCTGACTCAACACTGACTGTGGGGACACTGGGAGTGGATCCCCCTGACTCAACATTGACTGCGGGGACACTGGGAGTGGATCCCCCTGACTCAACACCGACTGTGGGGTCACTGGGAGTGGATCCCCCTGACTCAGCACTGACTGTGGGGTCACTGGGAGTGGATCCCCCTGACTCAACACTGACTGTGGGGACACTGGGAGTGGATCACCCTGACTCAGCACTGACTGTGGGGATACTGGGGTGGATCCCCCCCCTGACTCAACACTGACTGTGGGGACACTGGGAGTGGATCCCCCTGACTCAACATTGACTGTGGGGACACTGGGAGTGGATCTCCCTGACTCAACACTGACTGTGGGGACACTGGGAGTGGATCCCCCTGACTCAACACTGACTGTGGGGGCACTGGGAGTGGATCCCCTGACTCAACACTGACTGTGGGGACACTGGGAGTGGATCCCCCTGACTCAACACTGACTGTGGGGACACTGGGAGTGGATCCCCCTGACTCAACACTGACTGTGGGGACACTGGGAGTGGATCTCCCTGACTCAACACTGACTGTGGGGACACTGGGAGTGGATCCCCCTGACTCAACACTGACTGTGGGGACACTGGGAGTGGATCCCCCTGACTCAACACTGACTGTGGGGACACTGGGAGTGGATCCCCCTGACTCAACACTGACTGTGGGGACACTGGGAGTGGATCCCCCTGACTCAACACTGACTGTGTGGACACTGGGAGTGGATCCCCCTGACTCAACACTGACTGTGGGGACACTGGGAGTGGATCCCCCCGACTCAACGCTGACTGTGGGGACACTGGGAGTGGATCCCCTGACTCAACGCTGACTGTGGGGACACTGGGAGTGGATCCCCCTGACTCAGCACTGACTGCGGGGACACTGGGAGTGGATCCCCCTGACTCAACACTGACTGTGGGGACACTGGGAGAGGATACCCCTGACTCAACGCTGACTGTGGGGACACTGGGAGTGGATCCCCCTGACTCAACACTGACTGTGGGGAAACTGGGAGTGGATCCCCCTGACTCAACACTGACTGTGGGGACACTGGGAGTGGATCCCCCTGACTCAACACTGACTATGTGGACACTGGGAGTGGATCCCCCCAGACTCAACACTGACTGTGGGGACACTGGGAGTGGATCTCCCTGACTCAACATTGACTTTGGGGACACTGGGAGTGGATCCCCCTGACTCAACACTGACTGTGGGGACACTGGGAGTGGATCCCCCGACTCAACATTGACTGTGGGGACACTGGGAGTGGATCCCCCTGACTCAACATTGACTGTGGGGACACTGGGAGTGGATCCCCCTGACTCAACACTGACTGTGGGGACACTGGGAGTGGATCCCACTGACTCAACACTGACTGTGGCGTCACTGGGAGTGGATCTCCCTGACTCAACACTGACTTTGGGGACATTGGGAGTGGATCCCCCTGACTCAACACTGACTTTGGGGACACTGGGAGTGGATTCCCCTGACTCAACACTGACTGTGGGGACACTGGGAGTGGATCCCCCTGACTCAACATTGACTGTGGGGACACTGGGAGTGGATCCCCCTGACTCAACATTGACTATGGGGACACTGGGAGTGGATCCCCCTGACTCAACACTGACTGTGGGGACACTGGGAGTGGATCCCCCTGACTCAACACTGACTGTGGGGTCACTGGGAGTGGATCCCCCCGACTCAACACTGACTGTGGGGTCACTGGGAGTGGATCCCCCTGACTCAACACTGACTGTGGGGACACTGGGAGTGGATCCCCCCCCACCCCCCGACTCAACACCGAGTGTGGTGACAGTGGGAGTGGATCCCCCTGACTCAACATTGATTGTGGGGACACTGGGAGTGGATCCCCCTGACTCAACACTGACTGTGGTGACACTGGGAGTGGATCCCCCTGACTCAACGCTGACTGTGGGGAAACTGGGAGTGGATCCCCCTGACTCAACACTGACTGTGGGGACACTGGGAGAGGATACCCCTGACTCAACGCTGACTGTGGGGACACTGGGAGTGGATCCCCCTGACTCAACACTGACTGTGGGGACACTGGGAGTGGATCCCCCTGACTCAACACTGACTATGTGGACACTGGGAGTGGATCCCCCTGACTCAACACTGACTGTGGGGACACTGGGAGTGGATCCCCCTGACTCGACACTGACTGTGGGGTCACTGGGAGTGGATCCCCCTGACTCAGCACTGACTGTGGGGTCACTGGGAGTGGATCCCCCTGACTCAACACTGACTGTGGGGACACTGGGAGTGGATCCCCCTGACTCAACACTGACTGTGGGGTCACTGGGAGTGGATCCCCCTGACTCAACACTGACTGTGGGGTCACTGGGAGTGGATCCCCCTGACTCAACACTGACTGTGGGGACACTGGGAGTGGATCCCCCCACCCCCCGACTCAACACCGAGTGTGGTGACACTGGGAGTGGATCCCCCTGACTCAACATTGATTGTGGGGACACTGGGAGTGGATCCCCCTGACTCAACACTGACTGTGGTGACACTGGGAGTGGATCCCCCTGACTCAACGCTGACTGTGGGGAAACTGGGAGTGGATCCCCCTGACTCAACACTGACTGTGGGGACGCTGGGAGAGGATACCCCTGACTCAACGCTGACTGTGGGGACACTGGGAGTGGATCCCCCTGACTCAACACTGACTGTGGGGACACTGGGAGTGGATCCACCCTGACTCAACACTGACTATGTGGACACTGGGAGTGGATCCCCCCTGACTCAACACTGACTGTGGGGACACTGGGAGTGGATCCCCCTGAATCAACACTGACTGTGGCGTCACTGGGAGTGGATCTCCCTGACTCAACATTGACTTTGCGGACACTGGGAGTGGATCCCCCTGACTCAACACTGACTGTGGGGACACTGGGAGTGGATCCCCCTGACTCAACACTGACTGTGGGGTCACTGGGAGTGGATGCCCCTGACTCAACACTGACTGTGGGGGCACTGGGAGTGGATCCCCCTGACTCAACACTGACTGTGGGGACACTGGGAGTTGATCTCCCTGACTCAACACTGACTGAGGGGTCACTGGGAGTGGATCCCCCCTGACTCAACTCTGACTGTGGGGGAAACTGGGAGTTGTTCCCCCTGACTCAACACTGACTGTGGGGACACTGGGAGTGGATCCCCCTGACTCAACACTGACTGTGGGGACACTGGGAGTGGATCTCCCTGACTCAACACTGACTGTGGGGACACTGGGAGTGGATCCCCCTGACTCAACACTGACTGTGGGGACACTGGGAGTGGATCTCCCTGACTCAACGCTGACTGTGGGGACACTGGGAGTGGATCCCCCTGACTCAACACTGACTTTGGGGACACTGAGAGTGGATCCCCCTGACTCAACACTGACTGTGGGGACACTGGGAGTGGATCCCCTGACTCAACACTGACTATGGGGACACTGGGAGTGGATCCCCCTGACTCAACACTGACTGTGGGGACACTGGGAGTGGATCCCCCTGACTCAACATTGACTGTGGGGACACTGGGAGTGGATCCCCCTGACTCAACACTGACTACCGGGACACTGGGAGTGGATCCCCCTGACTCAGCACTGACTGTGGGGACACTGGGAGTGGATCCCCCTGACTCAACACTGACTACCGGGACACTGGGAGTGGATCCCCCTGACTCAGCACTGACTGTGGGGACACTGGGAGTGGATCCCCTGACTCAACACTGACTGTGGGATCACTGGGAGTGGATCCCCCTGACTCAACACTGATTGTGGGGACACTGGGAGTGGATCCCCCTGACTCACCACTGACTGTGGGGACACTGGGAGTGGATCTCCCTGACTCAACACTGACTGTGGGGTCACTGGGAATGGATCCCCCTGACTCAACACTGATTGTGGGGAAACTGGGAGTGGATCCCCCTGACTCAACACTGACTGTGGGGACACTGAGAGTGGATCCTCCTGACTCAACACTGAATGTGGGGACACTGGGAGTGGATCCCCCTGACTCAATACTGTCTGTGGGGTCACTGGGAGTGGATCCCCATGACTCAACACTGACTGTGGGGACACTGGGAGTGGATCCCCTGACTCAACACTGACTGTGGGGACATTGGGAGTGGATCTCCCTGACTCAACACTGACTGTGGGGACACTGGGAGTGGATCCCCCTGACTCAACACTGACTGTGGGGACACTGGGAGTGGATCCCCTGACTCAACACTGACTGTGGGGACACTGGAAGTGGATCCCCCTGACTCAACGCTGACTGTGGGGACACTGGGAGTGGATCCCCCTGACTCAACACTGACTGTGGGGACACTGGGAGTGGATCCCCCTGACTCAACACTGACTGTGGGGACACTGGGAGTGGATCCCCCCTGACTCAACACCGAGTGTGGTGACAGTGGGAGTGGATCTCACTGGCTCAACACTGACTGTGGGGACACTGGGAGTGGATCCCCATGACTGAACACTGACTGTGGGGACACTGGGAATGGATCCCCCCTGACTCAACACTGACTGTGGGGAAACTGGGAGTGGATCCCACTGACTCAACACTGACTGTGGGGACACTGGGAGTGGATCCCCCTGACTCAACACCGACTGTGGGGACACTGTGAGTGGATCCCCCTTACTCAACACTGACTGTGGGGACATTGGGAGTGGATCCCCCTGACTCAGCACTGACTGTGGGGACACTGGGAGTCGATCCCCCTGACTCAGCACTGACTGAGGGTACACTGGGAGTGGATCCCCCTGACTCAGCACTGACTGTGGGGACACTGGGAGTGGATCCCCCTGACTCAACACTGACTGTGGGGACACTGGGAGTGGATCTCCCTGACTCAACATTGACTGTGGGGACACTGGGAGTGGATCTCCCTGACTCAACACTGACTGTGGGGACACTGGGAGTGGATCCCCCTGACTCAACACTGACTGTGGGGGCACTGGGAGTGGATCCCCTGACTCAACACTGACTGTGGGGACACTGGGAGTGGATCCCCCTGACTCAACACTGACTGTGGGGACACTGGGAGTGGATCCCCCTGACTCAACACTGACTGTGGGGACACTGGGAGTGGATCTCCCTGACTCAACACTGACTGTGGGGACACTGGGAGTGGATCCCCCTGACTCAACACTGACTGTGGGGACACTGGGAGTGGATCCCCCTGACTCAACACTGACTGTGGGGACACTGGGAGTGGATCCCCCTGACTCAACACTGACTGTGGGGACACTGGGAGTGGATCCCCCTGACTCAACACTGACTGTGGGGACACTGGGAGTGGATCCCCCTGACTCAACACTGACTGTGGGGACACTGGGAGTGGATCCCCCCGACTCAACGCTGACTGTGGGGACACTGGGAGTGGATCCCCTGACTCAACGCTGACTGTGGGGACACTGGGAGTGGATCCCCCTGACTCAGCACTGACTGCGGGGACACTGGGAGTGGATCCCCCTGACTCAACACTGACTGTGGGGACACTGGGAGAGGATACCCCTGACTCAACGCTGACTGTGGGGACACTGGGAGTGGATCCCCCTGACTCAACACTGACTGTGGGGAAACTGGGAGTGGATCCCCCTGACTCAACACTGACTGTGGGGACACTGGGAGTGGATCCCCCTGACTCAACACTGACTATGTGGACACTGGGAGTGGATCCCCCCTGACTCAACACTGACTGTGGGGACACTGGGAGTGGATCTCCCTGACTCAACATTGACTTTGGGGACACTGGGAGTGGATCCCCCTGACTCAACACTGACTGTGGGGACACTGGGAGTGGATCTCCCGACTCAACATTGACTGTGGGGACACTGGGAGTGGATCCCCCTGACTCAACATTGACTGTGGGGACACTGGGAGTGGATCCCCCTGACTCAACACTGACTGTGGGGACACTGGGAGTGGATCCCACTGACTCAACACTGACTGTGGCGTCACTGGGAGTGGATCTCCCTGACTCAACACTGACTTTGGGGACATTGGGAGTGGATCCCCCCTGACACAACACTGACTTTGGGGACACTGGGAGTGGATTCCCCTGACTCAACACTGACTGTGGGGACACTGGGAGTGGATCCCCCTGACTCAACATTGACTGTGGGGACACTGGGAGTGGATCCCCCTGACTCAACATTGACTATGGGGACACTGGGAGTGGATCCCCCTGACTCAACACTGACTGTGGGGACACTGGGAGTGGATCCCCCTGACTCAACACTGACTGTGGGGTCACTGGGAGTGGATCCCCCCGACTCAACACTGACTGTGGGGTCACTGGGAGTGGATCCCCCTGACTCAACACTGACTGT
Organism: Pristiophorus japonicus; assembly: GCF_044704955.1. Lineage (NCBI taxonomy): Eukaryota > Metazoa > Chordata > Chondrichthyes > Pristiophoridae > Pristiophorus > Pristiophorus japonicus. The sequence continues at coordinate 331,474,217 of NC_091979.1, read as the reverse complement.
GGGGACACTGGGAGTGGATCCCCCCCACCCCCCGACTCAACACCGAGTGTGGTGACAGTGGGAGTGGATCCCCCTGACTCAACATTGATTGTGGGGACACTGGGAGTGGATCCCCCTGACTCAACACTGACTGTGGTGACACTGGGAGTGGATCCCCCTGACTCAACGCTGACTGTGGGGAAACTGGGAGTGGATCCCCCTGACTCAACACTGACTGTGGGGACACTGGGAGAGGATACCCCTGACTCAACGCTGACTGTGGGGACACTGGGAGTGGATCCCCCTGACTCAACACTGACTGTGGGGACACTGGGAGTGGATCCCCCTGACTCAACACTGACTATGTGGACACTGGGAGTGGATCCCCCTGACTCAACACTGACTGTGGGGACACTGGGAGTGGATCCCCCTGACTCGACACTGACTGTGGGGTCACTGGGAGTGGATCCCCCTGACTCAGCACTGACTGTGGGGTCACTGGGAGTGGATCCCCCTGACTCAACACTGACTGTGGGGACACTGGGAGTGGATCCCCCTGACTCAACACTGACTGTGGGGTCACTGGGAATGGATCCCCCTGACTCAACACTGACTGTGGGGTCACTGGGAGTGGATCCCCCTGACTCAACACTGACTGTGGGGACACTGGGAGTGGATCCCCCCACCCCCCGACTCAACACCGAGTGTGGTGACACTGGGAGTGGATCCCCCTGACTCAACATTGATTGTGGGGACACTGGGAGTGGATCCCCCTGACTCAACACTGACTGTGGTGACACTGGGAGTGGATCCCCCTGACTCAACGCTGACTGTGGGGAAACTGGGAGTGGATCCCCCTGACTCAACACTGACTGTGGGGACGCTGGGAGAGGATACCCCTGACTCAACGCTGACTGTGGGGACACTGGGAGTGGATCCCCCTGACTCAACACTGACTGTGGGGACACTGGGAGTGGATCCACCCTGACTCAACACTGACTATGTGGACACTGGGAGTGGATCCCCCCTGACTCAACACTGACTGTGGGGACACTGGGAGTGGATCCCCCTGAATCAACACTGACTGTGGCGTCACTGGGAGTGGATCTCCCTGACTCAACATTGACTTTGCGGACACTGGGAGTGGATCCCCCTGACTCAACACTGACTGTGGGGACACTGGGAGTGGATCCCCCTGACTCAACACTGACTGTGGGGTCACTGGGAGTGGATGCCCCTGACTCAACACTGACTGTGGGGTCACTGGGAGTGGATCCCCCTGACTCAACACTGACTGTGGGGACACTGGGAGTTGATCTCCCTGACTCAACACTGACTGAGGGGTCACTGGGAGTGGATCCCCCCTGACTCAACTCTGACTGTGGGGGAAACTGGGAGTTGTTCCCCCTGACTCAACACTGACTGTGGGGACACTGGGAGTGGATCCCCCTGACTCAACACTGACTGTGGGGACACTGGGAGTGGATCTCCCTGACTCAACACTGACTGTGGGGACACTGGGAGTGGATCCCCCTGACTCAACACTGACTGTGGGGACACTGGGAGTGGATCTCCCTGACTCAACGCTGACTGTGGGGACACTGGGAGTGGATCCCCCTGACTCAACACTGACTGTGGGGACACTGGGAGTGGATCCCCCTGACTCAACACTGACTGTGGGGACACTGGGAGTGGATCCCCTGACTCAACACTGACTATGGGGACACTGGGAGTGGATCCCCCTGACTCAACACTGACTGTGGGGACACTGGGAGTGGATCCCCCTGACTCAACATTGACTGTGGGGACACTGGGAGTGGATCCCCCTGACTCAACACTGACTACCGGGACACTGGGAGTGGATCCCCCTGACTCAGCACTGACTGTGGGGACACTGGGAGTGGATCCCCCTGACTCAACACTGACTACCGGGACACTGGGAGTGGATCCCCCTGACTCAGCACTGACTGTGGGGACACTGGGAGTGGATCCCCTGACTCAACACTGACTGTGGGATCACTGGGAGTGGATCCCCCTGACTCAACACTGATTGTGGGGACACTGGGAGTGGATCCCCCTGACTCACCACTGACTGTGGGGACACTGGGAGTGGATCCCCTGACTCAACACTGACTGTGGGGACATTGGGAGTGGATCTCCCTGACTCAACACTGACTGTGGGGACACTGGGAGTGGATCCCCCTGACTCAACACTGACTGTGGGGACACTGGGAGTGGATCCCCTGACTCAACACTGACTGTGGGGACACTGGAAGTGGATCCCCCTGACTCAACGCTGACTGTGGGGACACTGGGAGTGGATCCCCCTGACTCAACACTGACTGTGGGGACACTGGGAGTGGATCCCCCTGACTCAACACTGACTGTGGGGACACTGGGAGTGGATCCCCCCTGACTCAACACCGAGTGTGGTGACAGTGGGAGTGGATCCCACTGGCTCAACACTGACTGTGGGGACACTGGGAGTGGATCCCCATGACTGAACACTGACTGTGGGGACACTGGGAATGGATCCCCCCTGACTCAACACTGACTGTGGGGAAACTGGGAGTGGATCCCACTGACTCAACACTGACTGTGGGGACACTGGGAGTGGATCCCCCTGACTCAACACCGACTGTGGGGACACTGTGAGTGGATCCCCCTTACTCAACACTGACTGTGGGGACATTGGGAGTGGATCCCCCTGACTCAGCACTGACTGTGGGGACACTGGGAGTCGATCCCCCTGACTCAGCACTGACTGAGGGTACACTGGGAGTGGATCCCCCTGACTCAGCACTGACTGTGGGGACACTGGGAGTGGATCCCCTGACTCAACACTGACTGTGGGGACACTGGGAGTGGATCCCCCTGACTCAACACTGACTGTGGGGACACTGGGAGTGGATCCCCTGACTCAACACTGACTGTGGGGACACTGGGAGTGGATCTCCCTGACTCAACACTGACTGTGGGGACACTGGGAGTGGATCCCCCTGACTCAACACTGACTGTGGGGACACTGGGAGTGGATCTCCCTGACTCAACACTGACTGTGGGGACATTGAGAGTGGATCCCCCTGACTCAACACTGACTGTGGGGACACTGGGAGTGGATCCCCCTGACTCAACATTGACTGTGGGGACACTGGGAGTGGATCCCCCTGACTCACCACTGACTGTGGGGACACTGGGAGTGGATCCCACTGACTCAACACTGACTGTGGGGTCACTGGGAATGGATCCCCCTGACTCAACACTGATTGTGGGGACACTGGGTGTGGATCCCCCTGACTCAACACTGACTGTGGGGACACTGAGAGTGGATCCTCCTGACTCAACACTGAATGTGGGGACATTGGGAGTGGATCCCCCTGACTCAATACTGTCTGTGGGGTCACTGGGAGTGGATCCCCATGACTCAACACTGACTGTGGGGACACTGGGAGTGGATCCCCTGACTCAACACTGACTGTGGGGACATTGGGTGTGGATCTCCCTGACTCAACACTGACTGTGGTGACAGTGGGAGTGGATCCCCCTGACTCAACACTGACTGTGGGGACACTGGGAGTGGATCTCCCTGACTCAACACTGACTGTGGGGACACTGGGAGTGGATCCCCATGACTCAACACTGACTGTGGGGACACTGGGAGTGGATCCCCCTGACTCAACACTGACTGTGGGGACACTGAGAGTGGATCCCCCCTGACTCAACGCTGACTGTGGGGACACTGGGAGTGGATCCCCCTGACTCAACACTGACTGTGAGGACACTGGGAGTGGATCTCCCTGACTCAACGCTGACTGTGGGGTCACTGGGAGTGGATCCCCCTGACTCAACTCTGACTGTGGGGAAACTGGGAGTGGATCCCCCTGACTCAACACTGACTGTGGGGACACTGGGAGTGGATCCCCTGACTCAACACTGACTGTGGGGACACTGGCAGTGGATCCCCCTGACTCAACACTGACTGTGGGGAAACTGGGAGTGGATCTCCCTGACTCAACGCTGACTGTGGGGACACTGGGAGTGGATCCCCCTGACTCAACACTGACTGTGGGGACACTGGGAGTGGATCCCCCTGACTCAACACTGACTGTGGGGACACTGGGAGTGGATCCCCTGACTCAACACTGACTATGGGGACACTGGGAGTGGATCCCCCTGACTCAACACTGACTGTGGGGACACTGGGAGTGGATCCCCCTGACTCAACATTGACTGTGGGGACACTGGGAGTGGATCCCCCTGACTCAACACTGACTACCGGGACACTGGGAGTGGATCCCCCTGACTCAGCACTGACTGTGGGGACACTGGGAGTGGATCCCCCTGACTCAACACTGACTACCGGGACACTGGGAGTGGATCCCCCTGACTCAGCACTGACTGTGGGGACACTGGGAGTGGATCCCCTGACTCAACACTGACTGTGGGGACACTGGGAGTGGATCCCCCTGACTCAACACTGACTGTGGGGACACTGGGAGTGGATCCCACTGACTCAACACTGACTGTGGCGTCACTGGGAGTGGATCTCCCTGACTCAACACTGACTTTGGGGACATTGGGAGTGGATCCCCCTGACTCAACACTGACTTTGGGGACACTGGGAGTGGATTCCCCTGACTCAACACTGACTGTGGGGACACTGGGAGTGGATCCCCCTGACTCAACATTGACTGTGGGGACACTGGGAGTGGATCCCCCTGACTCAACATTGACTATGGGGACACTGGGAGTGGATCCCCCTGACTCAACACTGACTGTGGGGACACTGGGAGTGGATCCCCCTGACTCAACACTGACTGTGGGGTCACTGGGAGTGGATCCCCCCGACTCAACACTGACTGTGGGGTCACTGGGAGTGGATCCCCCTGACTCAACACTGACTGTGGGGACACTGGGAGTGGATCCCCCCCACCCCCCGACTCAACACCGAGTGTGGTGACAGTGGGAGTGGATCCCCCTGACTCAACATTGATTGTGGGGACACTGGGAGTGGATCCCCCTGACTCAACACTGACTGTGGTGACACTGGGAGTGGATCCCCCTGACTCAACGCTGACTGTGGGGAAACTGGGAGTGGATCCCCCTGACTCAACACTGACTGTGGGGACACTGGGAGAGGATACCCCTGACTCAACGCTGACTGTGGGGACACTGGGAGTGGATCCCCCTGACTCAACACTGACTGTGGGGACACTGGGAGTGGATCCCCCTGACTCAACACTGACTATGTGGACACTGGGAGTGGATCCCCCTGACTCAACACTGACTGTGGGGACACTGGGAGTGGATCCCCCTGACTCGACACTGACTGTGGGGTCACTGGGAGTGGATCCCCCTGACTCAGCACTGACTGTGGGGTCACTGGGAGTGGATCCCCCTGACTCAACACTGACTGTGGGGACACTGGGAGTGGATCCCCCTGACTCAACACTGACTGTGGGGTCACTGGGAGTGGATCCCCCTGACTCAACACTGACTGTGGGGTCACTGGGAGTGGATCCCCCTGACTCAACACTGACTGTGGGGACACTGGGAGTGGATCCCCCCACCCCCCGACTCAACACCGAGTGTGGTGACACTGGGAGTGGATCCCCCTGACTCAACATTGATTGTGGGGACACTGGGAGTGGATCCCCCTGACTCAACACTGACTGTGGTGACACTGGGAGTGGATCCCCCTGACTCAACGCTGACTGTGGGGAAACTGGGAGTGGATCCCCCTGACTCAACACTGACTGTGGGGACGCTGGGAGAGGATACCCCTGACTCAACGCTGACTGTGGGGACACTGGGAGTGGATCCCCCTGACTCAACACTGACTGTGGGGACACTGGGAGTGGATCCACCCTGACTCAACACTGACTATGTGGACACTGGGAGTGGATCCCCCCTGACTCAACACTGACTGTGGGGACACTGGGAGTGGATCCCCCTGAATCAACACTGACTGTGGCGTCACTGGGAGTGGATCTCCCTGACTCAACATTGACTTTGCGGACACTGGGAGTGGATCCCCCTGACTCAACACTGACTGTGGGGACACTGGGAGTGGATCCCCCTGACTCAACACTGACTGTGGGGTCACTGGGAGTGGATGCCCCTGACTCAACACTGACTGTGGGGTCACTGGGAGTGGATACCCCTGACTCAACACTGACTGTGGGGACACTGGGAGTTGATCTCCCTGACTCAACACTGACTGAGGGGTCACTGGGAGTGGATCCCCCCTGACTCAACTCTGACTGTGGGGGAAACTGGGAGTTGTTCCCCCTGACTCAACACTGACTGTGGGGACACTGGGAGTGGATCCCCCTGACTCAACACTGACTGTGGGGACACTGGGAGTGGATCTCCCTGACTCAACACTGACTGTGGGGACACTGGGAGTGGATCCCCCTGACTCAACACTGACTGTGGGGACACTGGGAGTGGATCTCCCTGACTCAACGCTGACTGTGGGGACACTGGGAGTGGATCCCCCTGACTCAACACTGACTGTGGGGACACTGGGAGTGGATCCCCCTGACTCAACACTGACTGTGGGGACACTGGGAGTGGATCCCCTGACTCAACACTGACTATGGGGACACTGGGAGTGGATCCCCCTGACTCAACACTGACTGTGGGGACACTGGGAGTGGATCCCCCTGACTCAACATTGACTGTGGGGACACTGGGAGTGGATCCCCCTGACTCAACACTGACTACCGGGACACTGGGAGTGGATCCCACTGACTCAGCACTGACTGTGGGGACACTGGGAGTGGATCCCCCTGACTCAACACTGACTACCGGGACACTGGGAGTGGATCCCCCTGACTCAGCACTGACTGTGGGGACACTGGGAGTGGATCCCCCTGACTCAACACTGACTGTGGGATCACTGGGAGTGGATCCCCCTGACTCAACACTGATTGTGGGGACACTGGGAGTGGATCCCCCTGACTCACCACTGACTGTGGGGACACTGGGAGTGGATCTCCCTGACTCAACACTGACTGTGGGGTCACTGGGAATGGATCCCCCTGACTCAACACTGATTGTGGGGAAACTGGGAGTGGATCCCCCTGACTCAACACTGACTGTGGGGACACTGAGAGTGGATCCTCCTGACTCAACACTGAATATGGGGACACTGGGAGTGGATCCCCCTGACTCAATACTGTCTGTGGGGTCACTGGGAGTGGATCCCCATGACTCAACACTGACTGTGGGGACACTGGGAGTGGATCCCCTGACTCAACACTGACTGTGGGGACATTGGGAGTGGATCTCCCTGACTCAACACTGACTGTGGGGACACTGGGAGTGGATCCCCCTGACTCAACACTGACTGTGGGGACACTGGGAGTGGATCCCCTGACTCAACACTGACTGTGGGGACACTGGAAGTGGATCCCCCTGACTCAACGCTGACTGTGGGGACACTGGGAGTGGATCCCCCTGACTCAACACTGACTGTGGGGACACTGGGAGTGGATCCCCCTGACTCAACACTGACTGTGGGGACACTGGGAGTGGATCCCCCCTGACTCAACACCGAGTGTGGTGACAGTGGGAGTGGATCCCACTGGCTCAACACTGACTGTGGGGACACTGGGAGTGGATCCCCATGACTGAACACTGACTGTGGGGACACTGGGAATGGATCCCCCCTGACTCAACACTGACTGTGGGGAAACTGGGAGTGGATCCCACTGACTCAACACTGACTGTGGGGACACTGGGAGTGGATCCCCCTGACTCAACACCGACTGTGGGGACACTGTGAGTGGATCCCCCTTACTCAACACTGACTGTGGGGACATTGGGAGTGGATCCCCCTGACTCAGCACTGACTGTGGGGACACTGGGAGTCGATCCCCCTGACTCAGCACTGACTGAGGGTACACTGGGAGTGGATCCCCCTGACTCAGCACTGACTGTGGGGACACTGGGAGTGGATCCCCTGACTCAACACTGACTGTGGGGACACTGGGAGTGGATCCCCCTGACTCAACACTGACTGTGGGGACACTGGGAGTGGATCCCCTGACTCAACACTGACTGTGGGGACACTGGGAGTGGATCTCCCTGACTCAACACTGACTGTGGGGACACTGGGAGTGGATCCCCCTGACTCAACACTGACTGTGGGGACACTGGGAGTGGATCTCCCTGACTCAACACTGACTGTGGGGACATTGAGAGTGGATCCCCCTGACTCAACACTGACTGTGGGGACACTGGGAGTGGATCCCCCTGACTCAACATTGACTGTGGGGACACTGGGAGTGGATCCCCCTGACTCACCACTGACTGTGGGGACACTGGGAGTGGATCCCACTGACTCAACACTGACTGTGGGGTCACTGGGAATGGATCCCCCTGACTCAACACTGATTGTGGGGACACTGGGTGTGGATCCCCCTGACTCAACACTGACTGTGGGGACACTGAGAGTGGATCCTCCTGACTCAACACTGAATGTGGGGACATTGGGAGTGGATCCCCCTGACTCAATACTGTCTGTGGGGTCACTGGGAGTGGATCCCCATGACTCAACACTGACTGTGGGGACACTGGGAGTGGATCCCCTGACTCAACACTGACTGTGGGGACATTGGGTGTGGATCTCCCTGACTCAACACTGACTGTGGTGACAGTGGGAGTGGATCCCCCTGAATCAACACTGACTGTGGGGACACTGGGAGTGGATCTCCCTGACTCAACACTGACTGTGGGGACACTGGGAGTGGATCCCCATGACTCAACACTGACTGTGGGGACACTGGGAGTGGATCCCCCTGACTCAACACTGACTGTGGGGACACTGAGAGTGGATCCCCCCTGACTCAACGCTGACTGTGGGGACACTGGGAGTGGATCCCCCTGACTCAACACTGACTGTGAGGACACTGGGAGTGGATCTCCCTGACTCAACGCTGACTGTGGGGTCACTGGGAGTGGATCCCCCTGACTCAACTCTGACTGTGGGGAAACTGGGAGTGGATCCCCCTGACTCAACACTGACTGTGGGGACACTGGGAGTGGATCCCCTGACTCAACACTGACTGTGGGGACACTGGCAGTGGATCCCCCTGACTCAACACTGACTGTGGGGACACTGGGAGTGGATCCCCCTGACTCAACACTGACTGTGGGGACATTGGGAGTGGATCTCCCTGACTCAACACTGACTGTGGGGACACTGGGAGTGGATCCCCCTGACTCAACACTGACTGTGGGGACACTGGGAGTGGATCCCCTGACTCAACACTGACTGTGGGGACACTGGAAGTGGATCCCCCTGACTCAACACTGACTGTGGGGACACTGGGAGTGGATCCCCCTGACTCAACACTGACTGTGGGGACACTGGGAGTGGATCTCCCTGACTCAACACTGACTGTTGGGACATTGAGAGTGGATCCCCCTGACTCAACACTGACTGTGGGGACACTGGGAGTGGATCCCCCTGACTCAACATTGACTGTGGGGACACTGGGAGTGGATCCCCCTGACTCACCACTGACTGTGGGGACACTGGGAGTGGATCCCACTGACTCAACACTGACTGTGGGGTCACTGGGAATGGATCCCCCTGACTCAACACTGATTGTGGGGACACTGGGTGTGGATCCCCCTGACTCAACACTGACTGTGGGGACACTGAGAGTGGATCCTCCTGACTCAACACTGAATGTGGGGACATTGGGAGTGGATCCCCCTGACTCAATACTGTCTGTGGGGTCACTGGGAGTGGATCCCCATGACTCAACACTGACTGTGGGGACACTGGGAGTGGATCCCCTGACTCAACACTGACTGTGGGGACATTGGGTGTGGATCTCCCTGACTCAACACTGACTGTGGTGACAGTGGGAGTGGATCCCCCTGAATCAACACTGACTGTGGGGACACTGGGAGTGGATCTCCCTGACTCAACACTGACTGTGGGGACACTGGGAGTGGATCCCCATGACTCAACACTGACTGTGGGGACACTGGGAGTGGATCCCCCTGACTCAACACTGACTGTGGGGACACTGAGAGTGGATCCCCCCTGACTCAACGCTGACTGTGGGGACACTGGGAGTGGATCCCCCTGACTCAACACTGACTGTGAGGACACTGGGAGTGGATCTCCCTGACTCAACGCTGACTGTGGGGTCACTGGGAGTGGATCCCCCTGACTCAACTCTGACTGTGGGGAAACTGGGAGTGGATCCCCCTGACTCAACACTGACTGTGGGGACACTGGGAGTGGATCCCCTGACTCAACACTGACTGTGGGGACACTGGCAGTGGATCCCCCTGACTCAACACTGACTGTGGGGACACTGG